>NW_027103770.1:1313938-1563063 GCF_902728285.1 Clytia hemisphaerica | reverse complement strand
ATGTGTCTTACACCAGGATGCTAAGAATTATCATGAGAAACTTCTATCTTGAAACAAGTTCATTTTAGTATTAAACACAATAGGTCAAATAAAACAAGTGTTGAATTTATTTTATAAAATTAATTCATAAAACTTACCACAAAATGCAGAGAATTTTTCGATGATAACAATTCAAGATTTCAGCCTCATTTTAAGTGACTTCTTTGACGTTTTTTTTCACTATTTCTATGGCAAGAGATTCAATGGAAATTTAAAAAAAGCAAAATAAAACAGTTTAATGTTAAAAAAATTAGTCAAGGATTCTTTCGTTTCATTATGAAAATTCTAAACAACATTCTTATCAATTATTTTGCACATTGGACTTTGAAAATGAATGAACAAAAACACTCAAAGTGAAAAAAAAAATATTAAACTGGAATCAAGAGTTAGTTTTCAGGGATATATATTGATTCTTATTGAAAATAATCGATCTTGTTTAAAAAATACCAAAGGATTAAAAAACTTAGTCTACTTTACATAAACAATCATATTCATTCTATTTATTTCTTTTTACTTTTGAATGTTTTTAGAGGGTCATTGTTATGTTTTGGCTTCTTTTTCTTGTTATCGTGGAAAGGGATATGTTGCTTCCTTTTACGCTTTGGTTTGAGCATGACTTGTTTTAATGAATCAGGTACACAAGGTATAATCAGGAACATTTTTCATGTGAGGTCGTTGTTCAGTTGGTGCAAGTATTTTGTCATGGCGCAAGACTTTCAGATCTGTTGGGTTATCCTCAAAATATGTTTTGAGTTTGGATGAATTGAAGATTTCACCTTTAATTTCCTTCAAACGAGCATCTTTAACTTTCAATTTAGTGACATTATTAAAAGCATCATTTACCCTGTACCTTAATCCTTCAATTTCATTAATTTTGAAATTATATGGCTTCAAATCTGCACCAGAGCCATCTTTTATTTTGGCCTCCAGCTTTGTAAGATTAGTTTGATCAGTTGGGCTTGCTACAAAGGATAAGGCTGTCCCAGTGTTATCACCACGTGCTGTTCTTCCTACCCGATGGATATAGGCATCTGCAGTTGTTGGAAAATCTAAATTTATCACATTATCAACATCTTGAAAGTCAATCCCCCTAGATACATTGTACTCCTTGTCAGTTGTCTTCTTAGACTTCTTTGCTTTTGTTTTCTCAGTATCTATGGAAACAGATTCATCTGTGGCAATGACAGTGTCATAAACACCTTTGTTAAACTCATCAACAATATGGATTCTTGAACTTTGGGGAAGTTCAGAGTTCAAAACACAAGATTTGATGTAAAATTGCTCAAAGAATAGTTTCAAGCGGTAACATTTGTCAATTGAGTTTACAAAAATCAAATTCTTTCCTTGGATCAAATTCAGCTTAAACAAAGAGTAAGCAAGTAAAAATTTGTCATCAGCTTCACACTTGACAATAAACTGGTTCAACTTCCCCTCTTCTGGGACGTCTGATTGCTGAAGTTTCAACACAACTGGATCTCGTAAAATTTGACTTTTCAAATGTTCTACATCCGAGCCAATAGTGGCAGACACCAAGAGTGCCTGGTAGATCTTGGGTAAATTTTTGACCAGTGTATTCAAATCATTTTCATATCCAAAAGAAAGCATCAAATCTGCTTCATCGATGACAAGATAATCCATAGAAGACTTCATATCGAATGTCTTATTGTTAATATGAGCAAGGATTTTTGCAGGTGTTCCTATCAAAACATCAGCAGATGGAATGATCGATCCTACATTTTGAACAGAAGAGTTCCCGACATCAAGGACTTTGACAGTTCTTGAACAACTTGTTGTCAACTCCAAAGCATTTCTATAAGCTTGCTTGCTCAGTTCTTTTGATGGTACCAATACTACAGCAACTTTCTTCAGGGTAGTTTTGTCAACAACTCTTGATTTTTTCAAAATATTTTGAAGGATTGGAATAAGATATGAAGCTGTCTTTCCTGACCCTGTCTTTGCTCTTACGATCAAATCTTTACCTTCAAGGGCGAGTGGAACTGTTCGTCTTTGAACTTCAGTAGGTTTCGACCATCCAAGTTTAGAAATTGCTTTTAAAAGTCGGTCATCAAGATCAAAACTTGCGAAGGAATCCATTTTCGTTCAACAGCAACAGCCTGCTAGCCACACACGTTTTTTGATCGTGTAAATTTTTGACGGGAAGGGCCTTTTTACATCAATAAGTTTCAATTACTGTGTAAAGTAGGTCTTGCTCTTCTCCACTTAAATAGGGAAAGTATAGCAAAAATATGAATTTTCTTTGAATATCATTTGCGGGGAAGTATACAAATTCGTGTTTATATCACGTGGGTTGATGAAAGCGAAAGTAGAATTCTAAATCCAAGATGGCGCCGAATAACAAAGTTGATGTCAAAGAAAGATTAAAAGAAGAGCATAAAGAATGGGAAAAATCGCATCCAAAGGTATATTTTACTTTTAAATTTTGATATCAATGTACTATTGCTTATATTTCACACAAAAATGTGCTATCTCGCTGTTTTCCACACTAAATTTGGCCAAAAACTATAGAAACATCCATGCTTGATATTTTGTTAAAAAATTGCCAAGCAATTAAAAGAATATAGAAAAGATCAAATAATTGTACCCTTAACCAGTTAACAGCAATCACAATCGATAGAAAGTTTTGGGGCATTTAAATTTTTTAATTATGGATTAGGCGGTACTTCCATGGATCCAGGTTCTTGAGTGTCCAGGGATTTGAACAATCATATTTATTGAGACTTACCTTGGACTGAACTTTGAAGGAAGAACGTCAGAAAAAAAAACCTATTGACCAAGACATGTATCGTCAACCTGCTCTTGGGACTATCTGTGGGACTATCTGACAAAACATGGGAGGCAATTCGGCCACCATTTCACCGAACCTCCAAAGTCATTTGATTTGAGTTAATGAACGGCGTATTAAAAAATACACAATTTCTTTGTCGCACTGAGTAGGCTTTTAAATCGAAATATGAAAAAAATCAGAAGTGGAACACACGCAAATGTCTGTAACGAATTAGAACAAATTAGTGGCAAAACGATGGGGCATTTGACGTCACTCGCTCGGGAAGTTACTTATTTTGGCGGAAACTAGTAATTTTGGCAAATTTGGCAAATTTAGAAAAAATTCGCCCAAATTAGTTCCCGCCAAAATTAAATAATTTACTTACTCGCCAAAATAAGTTCTTGCCGAAATTAATTTTTTGGTTTTTGCCTAATAACTTCTTGAGTTCACAAAAAAAGCTTCAAATATATAAGGCAAAATAGAACAGATTGACATTGTCACTTGCCAAAATTAGTTCCGGCCGAAATTAAAAAAATTCATCAATCACCAAAATAAGTTCTCGCCAAAATTAAAAATTTTCAGGATTTTTGCCACTTGTCAAAATAAGTTCCTGCCAAAATAAGTTCCCTTAAGGTACACACTCGTTATTTGTTAGTCCCATCGGGTGATATGCGATTAGGCGGTGGGTATTCTCTAATTCTCCAATCGGTGTCCGGTCATTTTGAATGAAAACAAAAAAAGTTAAAAAGGGCGCACTATCAGTGAAAGTTGTCGTGACATATTATGACAGAAAGTATGATTGATAAACTTGGTGTGGAGTTATCAAAACAAATTTCCGTCAACTGCTCTAACTTGGGATGATTGATATTCTGGCCTGTATTTTCACTTACTGTTAAATCTCTTTGACAACAAATTTGTTTTGATAATTCTGAGAAAGGGTGAAATTGTTTAAAGAGAGTTGCCAAAATAAGACACGGAAGTCACAATACTGCTATACTGAGAATTATTTCTGAGCTCAAATTTTGATTTTGAAATAAAGTCATATCTGGATTGTCTGGTCAGTATCAGGAAGGTGGAGGGTGCTGCAATATTATTAGAAGGAGAGAGAATGCAGGAGAATGAGGAAATTTCAAATAATTTTGTTTCTTTAAGGATTTTAAAGCTAACCCTGGGCAAAATAACGGAAAGATCAATTGGTTACAGTGGAATTGCGGTAAGTAACATTATTCATCATAAGTCAAGAAAGATGATTTAAAATAGATAAAAACCAGGCAAAAGAAGGACATTTTGTTATATTTTACTTAACAGAGAATTTTTTTTTCTTTCTTTAATTGAATAGAATATATATTTTTTCTTTCTTAGAAATTCCTGGAAAGCTAAAGGTAACATTCTTTGCATGCAACTTCTTACATCATTGATAAATCTTTTATTGGTTTTATTTTAATTATTGATGACAGTGTCATCAAATGCTTACCAAGTTAAAAGATATAATTATGATTACAAACTGTATGGACTTGATGTTATTATATACAAGAAAAATAAATAGTCTGATATTTTAAACACTTTTATACATTTCAACAACATTTTAATGTTACTTTTTACTTTGTAATTTTTGTATCTATTGTTTTTAGACTCCATGGCAAGGAGGTGTATACAAACTATGCATAACTTTCACTGAAGAATATCCATATCAACCACCGCTATGTAATTAAGTTTATTGAATAGTTTTTTAAGGCTAGGGGAGATCTGAAATTTTTATCTTGACCGACCCCTCTAATTTAGATTGTCTCTTCAAAACAAGTTTGAGATTGCTCTTTCCTAACAAATATTATTATTGGTTGTTGGTTCTTGGTTGTGTTACATAATGTTACATACCGTTAAAAATTGAATAAAAATTTTTGGAAATGGATTCTCTTTGTTTAGTTCATTTTTTTGGATGTGTTCCATCTACATTAGCTACTTTAAGGGAAGAAATTTTAGTGGAACAAATTTTTGCAGAATTTAATTTTGTAGTTTTTCGACAAATTCGCAAAATTAAATTCCGCGAAACACAAATATTCTCATGATTTAAAAAGTCACCTATAAAATTGGCCTTTTAGGGCAAAATAGGCCATATTTCAAACAAAAAATCCTTTCAATGGCGAAATTGAATTACGCAAAACTTCAGAATTTTGAGCTGTGAACCACAAAATTAAATTCCGCAAAGATTTCTTCCCTTAATGTAGATTAGATTTTAAATCACTTTTGATAAACTTGCTAAAAACTTGCTAAAAACTTGCTGTCTCTTTTGACAGTGTTACCTATTCTTGTGATAATAACCGAAATCTTTGATTTAACTCGATCTCTACAGGTGTTTTTGATCCACCAATCCTTCATCCGAATATCTATCCCTCAGGAAAAGTATCATTATCCCTTTTGGAAAAAGACTGGGTACCACAAATAACTATCAAACAGGTTTGTTTTTGTTTATAATAATTTTGATTTGATATGATTGCAAGTCATTCATTAGGTTACGTCGTATCTTCCTTCGTTCCCAGTGAAAATAACAGTGCCTATAGAGTTGTCTATCCTGAAGACGAGTCATTCAAAAAATTAGAGATTCAGCAAAGTTTGTTTGCTAGAGCATTGATTGATATTGAATTTCGTATAGAGAGAATTAATCATATTTACATTTCATCACTAGATCTTATTGGGCATACAAATTTTGCTTGACGATCCCAATTTTAACAATCCAGCTCAAGCAGAAGCTTTCGTCATTCACAGGTAATATATATTTTTATATACTGTAATATTCGATAGAAGACAGTGTAACTCATTTCCAAGTCGACACCAACTTTAATGTCTAGGTTTAAAATAATTATGCCTTTTGTTATAAGCTTTGGGTGAATACATTTTTCATTTTCAGCCAAATGATATGCGTATTGAATGATGCCAATGTAATTGAGTACATTGCACAAATTATGCTTCTTTGTTGTATGAGAAATGGAAAGAAAATTCTAAGAACTAAGCATGTAATACTCGAGTTTTTCCTAGATTTGGGCCTCAATATATTTATAATAGTTCTAACTAACTTTTCTTCGTTCCTTAGCCAAGGGAAACATTTATACGATGAGAAAATCAAACAACAAGCAAAAGAAATGAGTCCATCTAGGTAGCAGTGCACTGTTTGGCCACCAACAGCACAATACATTATAGGTATTACAACTTTTTTTCAATTTTGTATCTTTTCATTTTCAGTTTTATTAATTCTTCTTTTTGTAAATAAATAAAGCCCACAAACCAAGCAACACCACAACGATTTATTTCACTAAACCATCCATCATCATTTGGCCGGAGAGAACTCCTTAGTATCTCAAAAACAAAATTTAAATTCGGACAGAGAAGGACCTTTACAAAAATAATTGAATGAAAGCGAGATCAAGTTTGTTGACTAAATGTCAGGTGCCTGGAATTTAAATCTTTTAAATCAATTCGAAAGAGATTGCCCAACGTTAATTTTGATCCCTTGATACTAGAAATTGTGGTCAAATTTTTGGGACTTTGTCTTCTCTTTTTTGACCCTATCACACCTGCCTCGCCTTTCAAATTGTATTATGGCAAGTTGAAGAAATTTAACTCAATCTTAGAACAGGGTGCTCGTAAAAAATACTGCGGAATAGAATATGTACTATACTCTTTTGTGCTTAATTGTAGGGGGAGTCACTTTGCAATTGTTCGGAAAAAATCACCCCAATATAATAGTATTTCATAATGACCCCCCCCCCCATTTTATGAAATTTTCCTTAAAAAGTGCCAAAACCTTCATTTTCTTAGGGATTTTTGGGAAAATCACGTAGTCCCAAAATCACTTAACATTAACCCCCTCCCCATTTTATGGATTTTCTCCCAGAGTACCAAACCCCTGCTTATTCCACCCTTACAATTAAGCACAAAGGAGTACATGAAATATTATGCTTTCAAAGGTTACATGCATTATGTGGATTTTTCATGTAATTTCCTTCGCTTTTTTCCGGACGACTGTGTGCAAAGAAGGGTTTTGCTATTTACAGTGACCTATTTTTATTTCCTCTTTGTTCAAAGTATAATGATAAAAATAACAACATCCTGTTTTCCCGCCTTTTTCATTTAAGAAGAGAATGGGCTGATCTCTTGGAAATGAAGGTTTTGACCTGAAGTAGGTCTTGTGCAACATCTGTTGTGTGTTCTTCATTCATTCAATAGTTTTCTTTGTTATTTTTTTACAAACTGTATAAAAGTAAAATAAATCTTTAAGTTTTTGAAACCTTTTGCTCTATAGCCTTTTGTTTTTTCTTTGCTTTGTTTTCCTCTTTATTTGACGTCGAGATTCGGTGCCAGATCCCTGGAAAGATATCTTCATGGGAACTTCAATGTAAAAAGACTACACCCCTCTAAATGATAACCGTCAAAATATGAGGGTCATATTAAAACTCCTCTTTTGTTTCAAAGAAACTTAATGATATTTCCTTATTTTAAAAGAGAGTGTTTTTGCATTTATTTCACTTATATATCAATTTTTCATAAATTTACAATAAATTTCATTATACTATTTCTTTTTTTTTTTCAGGGACATCTACTAAAATCTTCATTTTTAGTCCCCTATTTGTTTTAAACAATAACTTTTTACTACACCTGACTTGTATATAATATAAAAGCCTGTGAAATTATTCATCTTGATAAGAAAATTTAAACGGATTGGATAAAAATTGACCGTTTGTAAAAATAATCTTTTATCATTTTATCAAAATAAAGTTTGCTCTTGGAATTAAAGTCTCTCTATCAAAACTTTTTTGCGACATTTGTCTGTATTTTAACAAACTAAACCAAAGGCTTTTGATTTCTCTTATTTTGTCCCCCTTGTTTTCCTTTAAAAGTTCTATTGCTGTCCCTAATAATTTTATTAGCATACAGTAATTTGGAGTTTATTTTGAAGTTACCATTGACTTTATTTACAACAATAAAAAAATCGATCTATTTTGTGGAAAAAGCGCCTAAATTTTGCAAAAGATGTCTTTATTAAATGAACTTTTTACAGGAAAATTAACCCTCACAAAATATTTATCAGAAGTGGCGTCTTACATTTTCCAAACAAAGCCAGATTGACAAAACTCCTGAACAACCTGTAGATACAAAATGAAAGCAACTTCTATACCAAAGGAAGTCGTCTTCTATCCTATGGCTCCTGGAACGAAACAGGTTTCTCGTTTGCTGAAAGTTCAATTCCTCAAATTTCCCAGGGTTGTCTGAAGTTATCCAACAAAAATTCTTATCTTGAATTAGAAGGTTTGGATGTTTTGAAAAAGTTTACCTCAATATCTCGATTTACAAGGAACTTGCTTGAACGAATTTTTAGCTGTTCACTATTTAAGATGTTTGAAATAGCCTTTCGACCACAGTCGGCTGCGATCCGAAGGGTATCTCTTTCGATGGCTACTTAGTTACGTACCCAAAGGTAAGGCAGGGTACCACCCTTTCTCCCCAGATTTTATCCACAAATATTACCCATGATCGCTTTTCTTTAATTGCTGAGCACTGCTTAAAAGTGATTTTCGTCTTCAAAACACAAGACAGTGATATTTTGAGTTTTCGCTAAAGAGTTATGGGAGTATAATTGGGGTTGTTAAGAATTTTCAAAGAAAATGAAAAGGCATATTTGAAACCCTACGTTGAAAACACCATTATCCCATTTTTATCTAAATTTATCTTTGCGGCTTCAAGTGTTTCATTGAAGGTTTTTCGTTTCAAAGAAGCAGATATAATTCAAGGATATGCACCAGTACCCAATAAAGTTTTGTCCAAACATGATGAAACGATCGCATCTATTGTTCGGGTTGTTTTAACTTTTTCTTTGATATTTTAGACATTTTTAATTTGCTTTTTTTAATATAAAGTTTGATTAAATTTAAACGTTGTTTAACTCAAATAAAACTCAAAATAAAATGCTTTATCGCTTGGACTTTAAATCTTTCAAATTGAAAATTAAGTAGAATTTTTTTATCGTTCATAGCTGTTCTAGAGATTAAGCAAATGGAAATAATCTTGTTAACGCGAAAGGCCATCTCTTATTACGTTTTTTGCAATCAAATATTTCTTCAGAAAAACTGTTTCGTCTGGCGTCCAATCGATAAAACATTAACCCTTTAACTACCGATGACGAGTTGTTATCTCGTCATCGCGTTCCGTGCCAAAAAGACTGATGACGAGTTATCTCGCACGCGTTGCCGGCCCAAAAATACCGAAGAATTGAAATTCGTAAAATATTTTTAGTCTAAAATCCCAAAAAAAATTAAAAAATTGCATAAAAGGTTACTGTTTATTTTAATCATGCTGATATCAGTCTTTTTTACATTTTCCTGAATTTTTTCTCGATGTAATGAGGGGGTTTATCTAAAGAATCCTGCATTTCTAAAAATAGCTAAAAAGAACGACAAATTTCATAAAAAACGACATATTATCTCGTCATTCAGTCTTTTTTTTTCTTTCGTAAAAACGCCCCGGTATTTCACCAACCACCTCTGAAAGATGGCTCGGTATTATAGGCACGGGACGAATAAAAAGACGCGGTAGTTAAAGGGTTAATTTCTTCATTTAAATTCCAACAATATTGACTTTTCTCAACCTTTTAAAGTCTCTCTAAGGGTCGGAAAAATCAGAAAGTTTAAAATTTGTTTCTCTAACGGTCGGAAAATTCAGGATTTTTAGGAAATTTTTTGATTTCCAGAGAAAAAATTGTAATAAAGTCTCTCTAAGGGTCACCTTTTCAGAAAAAATCAGTCTCTCTAAGGGTCGGTTTTCGGAGGTCCCGCCCGCACATACCCCTCTCCTCATTCGCCAACCCTAGTACCCCTCCCCGGGACCAGGGGTACTCGAACAACTCCACACCTTCGAAACAATCCAACCAACGCAGGGGGGGATGAACAATTATATGCTAAGGGAAATGTGAAAAAAATCATATTTGTCCGAAAAACACCCCTGTCTCACTTTGCCTCCCATTTAATTCACAATAGTCCGGTAGTAAATTTTAACTGCTCTACTCGAAAGATGCTAAAGTAGATAATGATTATGATTAATGATATTTAGACATAGTCCCATTTTAGCTTCGCAATTGTCTGAATCTGCGGTTCCTCTCGCAGAATTACTATTGCAACAATCGTACTCATCAGTAGGGTAACATCTCACGACGATCTAATTCCCGAAAATAATACCTACAATATCCCTGTCTCACTATCCACGACGGTCATCATTGGTAAATCTGACTTGCTATCATTCCAGGGGGTTAAACCGATCATTTATTTTGAAAAAACGAAAAATGAAAGCCCTCTTGGTCTTATTGAGAGCTTTGAACAAGAGATACGAATGATGATAAACAATAAAGAGGACTTACAATAAAAGCCACGCCTCCTTGTTTTAATCAAAGGGACTTAGAAGCCTTTTCATTTCTATTTCCACTTCTATTTTCTTATTTTCCAAAAGGTCTTTCCTGTTACAATAAGTTCCTTGGTTGCAATATAGTACGGTTCCACTCAATGTTTATTTTTCCATTGAAGATTAGATTGATCTTCTTTTTAATGAAAAGGAAGACTAGAAGTTAAAGGTATTGTTGCCACTCCTCCTTCTGACCCTAATAAAGATATAAAGATCTATTTACACCACAAGATTCCACTAAGCACAAATAGACAAAGGGATACTGCCAGTGACCCAGTGATAATTTGTTCTTAAATTTTCAGTTTTTTACTTTAGATTTCTGCTTTAACCGTCACCAAAATGCAATTATATGCTTCAGGTTGATATTACATGCAAAATTCAAGTTGAATTTGAATCCTAACCTAAGATACAGTCCCAAGAATGCTTTAGGATGATTTTCCCCAAAAAAGTTTAAGAATGTCCATGATGAAACCATTCTTATAAAAAAACGTGTACTTTCAAGACTTTCTTTTCAAGAATAAGCAAAAACCTACAGTATTATCATTCATTCTACGCATACCATGCTCTGCTCTAAAAGGGTCTTAAAGGGATATGGGGTGAATGTGATGATCTGACCTGGATGTTCAGCCAAAACAATCAAAACCGCATTGCATTTTGCACTTAAAAACGAAAGTGAAAGCGACTGGGTTCTAACGATTATGTTTATGGTTGACGCTTGATTTCGATGCGATTGTTTTGCTTTAGCCAATCACCGAACTCAAAAGCTCATTTAAGGGCTCTGTCAGAAAATTGATTTTAGTATCTGAGCATAAAAGATATGTTTTAGATTTTTTAACACTTTTAACAAAGAATTGCCTTTATAAATTGCTTTTTAATCAAATCCCTTAAGAGAAATTGAGAAATTAAGAACTCAATTGTTAAAATGACGTTATGAACTTTAAAAAGACGTTAATAATATGTTGCATCACCTTCTTTTATAAAAAGTGCTAAGTTTTAATGGGTAATTAACCTTTTTGTTTCGAACTTTTTTCAAACTGCCCGCAAAGAATTGAACTATTTTAAATCTTGCGGAAAGTTTTTCTAAAAAGATGTGTCAAAAGTTATGACTGTTATTTTAAGCAAAATCCAGATGAAAAATTGATGAAAAACCACTATTTTGAAGATTTCAAAATTATTGACGCGGTCTCGCAAAATTCCGTAATGTAGCCAGATGTTGAAAATTTTCCCGACCTTCAGAGCTTTAGCGTGTTGGATGAAAATTTCACCATCTGGGTGCCAGATAAGGATAAGAGTGATATTAAAGGTGACTGCTTTAATCTATCTTTTTCTGTAAAAACTAAGATCAAAATAATATAACAAAAGATACAATATGTACAAAAATGATTTCAATATCTCTTCGCGTAAAATATTAAATACATCTTCAAAAAAATCAGTACTGTAATATAAGCTCGTGAAAATAGAGCCTTAAAATGTTATTTCCCCAAATTTTAAGGCGAAATAAACCTAATAATATACTGACTTTTAAAATTGTGTTTTCTCTCTTTAATAAAAATAGTACAAACATATACAATAATATAAGATCTTTAAAAAAAAGAATGTCTGAAGAAATTGCCAAAAAATCATAAAATAAAGCCCCAATCGAAAACTTTTTACAAAGAAGTTCTAAGACAAAGTACTTGCTCGATTTGAAAGTGGTTTGGGTTGCCCACCGCGTCGGATATACAAGAGTAGGATGTAGCTCTACTGGGCAAATTTTCTTTGCAAAACATATTAGCCTTAAAGGCTTAAAACTGTAATCAAAGAACGTTAGGATTAATTGGGACCTTCAGTTAAAATATATCTCTGAAAAAAATAAATAAAATTCTTAATGATTACTCTGTCGTAGCGTCTTCAACCTTTCCATTAAAATCAGCTTCCTTTGTTTTTCGAGTTCTTTGTCAGCTATTAATTTTTGTTCTTCACTTTTTAGGATGGTCAAATACTCAAGTCCTTTTCTTAAAATTTGAATTTTTGGTGCTTTCTCATGGCTGGCCAATTCTGGTATATTGTCTCTTAAAATACTGAAGCGTAACTTCAAGTCGTTTCTTCTTTGGCGTTCAAGGATATTATGTGTCGCGCGACTTAGTTCTGGCTCTATCGTTTCGTGAGAGTCGTATCTTTGGCGCTTCATGGCCGGATGGCCGTGGAACATTGCCTCGTAGGCCATTTGTTGTCGGATGTAGTTATTCTCATGATTGCTATTGGTCATGTAAAAATCGATGGGACTTTGCGCATTGTGATTGATGCTATTGTAGACTCGTTTTTGACCGATATCGGGCATTTCATTGTTGTGTTGTTGGTGTGTCGGTTGTAAATGCAGATAGTGGGGCGGTGTGGCGGTTGGATTGTAATTCTCATCGAGGTGGTGATTGGCGTAAGGGTGGTGTACTATAAAGAAAAAGAAAAGAAAATTTTGATTAATATATCCATCCCTTCAATTATGAAAGTTTATTGAAGAGGTATAAAACAAAAAAGCTTTTCGAAAATATATGCAGCATTATATGTACGAGTACATAAATTGTGAAAGTGTCGTTCTAAAGGGTTAAAATTGCCCCAAATTCGTGTGTCACGAAACTGAGGCTGATAATACGTCATTATGTAATGTTTCTGATAATCAGCTGTTATATAAAAACTTAACGGTTTTTTTACATTGTAAAATTATACATGTTTGTAGAAAGGGGTCTTATTTCCCGGAGGAAAGAAGAAAAGTCAAGAGCGTCAAACAAACGATAAAATATATTATCACTGATGAATCAAATGGTTGAAGTTTCATAGGGAGGTGATAATTTACTTTTGGATTTTTTCTCTCCAGAAAAAAAAAAGAAGTCAGCTGCCATTTCAAAATTATTTACGAAAATCGCAAAATATTGATGGAGCGAAAAGCCGCCCTTATTATGTGAAAGTGCTAAATCAGCACATATCAGAAACACTGAATCAAATATTTGTTATGACGTCAAATTGATGACGCTATCATCTTCTTCTTTTCCTTATTTTCAAATCAAATCTTTACTTGTTAATTTTTTTTTGGTGTGAAAATAGAAGTTTTAGATTTTTTCCCCCAAGGATTTTACGAAAATCCTATATTTTGAATTTTAGTTTGTTTATTTTAACCGCTATTTCCTGCTGGTTATAAATAAGTATATTTTCATTTTTATGAGTCCCTTTTATTTTTGAAGATTTCTTTTTTGAGAGTGAAGAAATCTAGATTACAAGAGGTCTGATATCCCGTAGAGCGTACCCTTTTAGACGGCATCGCCAAATAGAATATGATTTCTTTACCCCAATTTTAATACTAGCGGTTTTGAAAACCCTTAAAAAATGGTTTCAAATATCTATATGTAAAAGGCTTTAAGTTTTCGGGTGCCTAAAAATAAATTCTTTAACTATATAAACGTAATTGAAGACTTGTTATCGATTTTTTAGGTGCCAGGCACAAGAATAGATAGACCGTTCTATTTTTGTGTGTGAAAAATTCTACCGACGTTTTATTATTTGTAGAAAATAGTATAAAACATTTTTCACACAACAATTTTTATAGTAGAAAAACCTCAAACTTTAAATTCGCCGCTTTCGAAAAATCTTTTCGTCCGAAGGTTTTTGAAACAGTGATGATAAATCAATTTTATTTCGATTTTAAGTAAAAGAAAATTGTAATTGTAAGATCACCGCTCGAAAAGAGATTATTTTTGACTTCCTATAATTTACACCTTCGACCAATTAAGACCTATTAAATATTATCTCTTTGAATTCATCGAAAATATGGAATGTAGTCGCCAGGTTTTTGATCACAAAATAAGCAATTTAGGGGCAAAAAACAGCAGAAGGCCTAAAACCTCAAGAGGTCGAAGAATCAGCTGGTTTTGTCATGATTTCAAAAAAATTCTTGACGTAAAAACACCGTCCGTTCAGTTAATATCATTTTTGACAACTATTAATTCTTTTCTTTATTTTCTTTTTATTGATTCTCTTTTTCATTTCTTTTTTAATATTACTGAGGCGATTATAGCCAGGTGTCTCGGCTTGACATCTCTTTTGTTTAACTCTGATTATTATTACTATTATCTTGTTACTTCGATTAAAAGAAGACACAAAGAAAATATGAGAGAGATAATACCACTGGTTTTTATATAAAAACTTTGAAGGGTGCAAGCCTCCCCTGTTCCTTCAGAACAACATTTCCACTATGTATTTCTTATAGAAAAGGTTTGAGAATGCTTACCTTCATGGTTGATATTTTCGTCATCTTTCCCTCCAAAGAAATCAGGAACAACTTGCATATCTGAGATGAAAAATGGAATAATTCATTCACTCTTCATGTCTAACGATGCTAAATTTCGATGAATTTCGTTACAGTATGCACCAAAATGCACCAAAGCAAAAGATTCTGATTTTGAATACTGAACAAGTTTTTTATATAAGAACATGGGGCTTCGAGGAGCAAAGTGTTAAAAAGGCAATTTGCGACATTAAGGGGACTCTAAAACACCCGATTTCTTAGGAAAATCAGGCACGACGGAAGCTTTTTATATCTGGTACGGCGAATGAGGAAATTTAAGCGATTTTATAGCGAGTTTACCGACGAAGAGGAAAACTTCGGGTATTTTTGTGAAAATCTGGTACGGCGGCCGCCGTACCTGCCGTACCCGTTGCGTCGTGCCTGGGAAAATGCGAAAAAATACTCACAAAAATGGGAAAATAACATGTTTAAAGAGCATTTATAGGCTTTAAAATCAAAAAGTTTTGGATGTTCTCATAAAAAAACAACGTGTACAGTAAAAATTTCATAAATTCGAAATCTTTCTTACCGCATGTTGGACTGAACTGGTTATTCTGTGTCGATGTTTGATGATGATAACTGTGCGATGTCATGTAGGGCGGTGGTGCAGAGGCGACAGGGTGGTTAAAATTACCATAACTCATTGGGATTTTGTCCGGTGTGGATGGTGGTGTTGGAAGGTAGGGCGGTGATGGTACCGAAGGGTGGTTTTTAATATAATTGTTGTTATTGTTATAGTCGTCATAAAAATGTTGCGATTCAGGGTGGTACATGTTGTTGTATGATGGATGAAAATATTCAGCATCCAAAGATTGCTCGTACATTTTCTTCTTCTTGTTGTTGGTATCTGTTGATGGTATTTCTTTTTGCTGTTCTTGTTGTCTGGAATCAAAAAATAGTTGAAAATTAAGAAAAAAACATAATTCCAAAACAATATGCTATGATATGGTAGCAAATTTAAGTAATACCCTAAAATATTAGAGCTGATTGTTGTATAAATTAAAAAACTTTAAATCGCACAATATCACTCTTCGAAAGTTATCACCGAACTAACTTCATGCTTTTATGCTTCCGCAAAAATATGATAGATTTTACGCGCCATTTCAGTTCAGAACCACGTTTCAAGAAAGGTCAAGACCAAAATTAACAACAAAAAAATCATTGCTCGATCGATCGAGAGAAATTGGCAATCAAATTCAATTTATAATTATGGAAAAAATAGCATTCATTGAAGAAGTTGGTCACCAAGGATGTGGATGAAAGGAGAATCTATGAAAATATTCTCAAGTGTTTGCATAACGAAAAAAATAAATATTTTAAACTTTTTTTTTATTTTGAAATGTCAATTTGTTTACTACAATCTAATTTGCCAATAAAAATTATGTGAAACAGAATTAACGCGCCCTCAATGAGAAAACCCAAGAAAATATCTTAAACATAAAATCAGTCTTGATATCATTTTTTTGCTGAAAAACTCTTCCCACACACCTGACTGTTATAAATCTCTTGATAGCTTATCTATATTCTCTAGAAACTCAACTCTCGTGTTTTTCACGAACCCGCGTCTTTTTGAAATTACACGCTGATCAAGAATCTTCATATTGTTTTTATAACCCCATCACACCACGTGACCTTATTGAATCAATCTGATTGGTTGAGTTGTTAGTTAATCAAATTCTGATTGGCTCAAAAAAAAATGTAAAGATCTTTATATTCGATTTTAAAAAGCCTTTTTCTTGTATTGTGTTACTCTATAGGACATAATAGAATAATAGATATCTCTCTACAACAATTATATTTAAGCAAATATTTAATCCATTTTTCATTTGAAACAAAAGAAAATGGGATCAAAAAGAAATTCAAGTTCATATTTCAAAACTCTAACATCAACCCCACCCTATACTGGGTACAATACTCCTCAGTACCCCCAAAATTTTCAAAAGTGTTAAAAATCAAGAATAAAATTTTCAGTAAAACCATAGCGCAAACAAATCAAAGAGTTATGAATTTCAAAGATCCAATATATATGTATGTCAAATAAAAAAGTTAACCCGGAAAATTTCATTTTCCTGTGAGCTCGTCCATGTTAATTCGATTCTAAAGTTGATTTGATTTCGAGGAACTCATCCTCCTCTCCATTTAAAGACATTTTTTTGAAAAGATAATTACATATAATTGGGTAGTGATTAAAATTTGGAACGCAAGCCAGCAAATCAGCAATTACAAAAACTTTCGATAAAAAAAAAGTAGAAAAAAAAAATCAAGACTAATTTTTTTTTATGTGAGTGGGCGAGATTAGGTATCAATAAAATTAGAAAAAAGAAGAAAAAATGTAATTTTCAGTTTCGGAAGAAAGAAAATTTGGGACTTTCGAAGCATGCTGCAGTTGTACGATTTCAACATGCATCTTAGCCAACGAAAGTGCAGGATATATCGGATTTAGTATGACAAAAGTGAGAGTGCACTAGTCGGAATGTGACCTCACAATATTCAGCCTAGAATTTCAGGCCCTCTTTCCGCTCTTTTTTATCTCTTTTTTTAGTGGTAGAATTAAAAAATTCACCAGGGATATTATCAATTTTCATCAAAAATGTAAAATTTCAGCATGGTCAATTTTCGAATTAAAAAACCTAACAGACGAAAGGCCGTGTTCTTTTCAGTGGAAATTCCTCTCAGAAATTTGAAAACGGCCAAAAAAACTATGACATTTTCGCGCTAATATTAAACTTTGATTAATTGGGTTTTTTTTTACCAAAATCAGGGTCCACGCCACCAAGTAAAAATTTTTTTAAATGCCCCCCACTTTCAATTTCATGGCGTAGGCCCTGAAAATGGTAAATCTTTCAAAGGTTTTAGTGATAATGTTTAAATTCTTAAATTTGGTGACTAAATTTCCCAGTGCTGACGTTGATACAGTATTGTTATGGCTCATTGAGATAATCTTCTAAATGATTAGTCCACACCTAACAACGAACATGAGCAAAAATTCCTTAATTTTTATTGTAAATTTAAAGATGAAAATAATCAAGAAGTCTTAACTGTACCAAAATTTTGGGTACAGTTTACATCACGCATAGATATTTTCAAAATCATTACAAGAGTGGATACAAAAAGCGGTATAAAACCAAGAAAAAAGAATTGGTAGTAATTGAAAGAATTTCGTGACTTACGTTATTCCAGGCATTTTGCCATAAAAATCCAACTTTTTAAGAGAAGAGAAAATAATTTTTTTCCTGGATAAAATTTAGCTTTTTTAATAATCAGTACGCCTTCTAAAGAAGAATTTTTATACCGATTGATTAAATTTTGATAGCCAAGAACAATCTAACGGTATTCTTCCCTTCATTGAGGAATTTCAAGAATTTCTAAAATGTTTATCATATGGCGTTTAAAAACGTTTAGCTTTATAAAGAATTGATAAAGTGCCAATAAAAGAATGCATTCAAAATAGTTATTTTGTAGAAAAGATTTTTTTCTGAATTTGATAGGTTTCCGGGTATGATATTCAAATATTAAGCAAGAATCAAAAAAACTCATAAAACCACAAGAAAGTCGGATGACTAACTTTAGTTCATAAAAATTCATATTGATTGCATTCATACGATTTATATTGGCGCCTATTTGATTTGTAGAACGCAACTAACGTCGTAAAATCACACGAAAGAATTTTTTCATGTCAAGACACCCAATCTCTTTTGGCCGTTAGCCAGCGATTTTGCACTCTCGCTACGATGAACAAAATTGCAATATCAATCCGCGGGAAAGCTCTTCGAAGGAGTTCCAAAGATGGTTCCAGATTCCCTCCTGGTTCAGGAGTCCTGGAAAGTACGAGGTGTCGATCAGAGAAAAGGAACATGGTCGAGGAAGTAAGCTAGGGACATGAACTTCACTACCATTCGAGTTAGTAGCGACGATTGTCAAAGCTTACATTCTGCTTAATTTAAAGACAATATGAACACAACAGGCAAAAACTACCAGTGCCTAAAAGTCAATTCGTCATCTGTTGAGTTAACCAAATAGCAGTTATGTATTGACTTAAAATGACTTAAGATAAGTTGACTCTTGTTCATTCGTTTAAATGTTTAAGAGATTTCAGTCATATAAGTTAAATAAAGTCTTACCATTGTCCGTCTGATAGACTTCCTTCGAAAAAAAGACCAAAATACGGCGAATACCCGCCTCCGAAGTCCTCTCCCTTTCTGCTTGTTTACGACAACTGATGAAATAACCGCCACAAGAAATAATCTGTTTTATTTTTAAAGTAAGCAAAAAAAACGCTTTATCTAAATAAGCGAAAATGATCTTCCTGCGAACTTAACGAGTATCATTAAATACAAAATTAATGTTCCTTGATAGTTCCACCGAATACAAAAACAACCATGAAAAGAAACTTAGTACTCAGACCTCTGGACTACCTTTTTCATCCTCCTACGCAACGGCAGGCAGACTGGTAACCAAGTTACAATCTTAAACAAAAACCATACGGAAGCGCACTTCATTTTCAGCCTTTTTAAATCATACAAAATCATAAAAAAGTCTGGGTCCTAGGTTGGTATTTCTATGAAAAGGAAAATGAAGAATTCAACCAATGTGGTTTTATATTCTTATTTGCATCCTGCAAAACAAGATCTGATTTGCCATTTTTGTAGTAGTGGGACTTAATACTTTCCCTTTTATGTCTAATTAGGAGGTTCTTCCAGAAAAACTAATCACACTAAAATGATTGATGACAAGATGGCCGACTAAAGTAAAATGCAACGCGAAGAAAAGCTTCAAAAGTTTTCAATGCGTGAGACCAAGTATGTGAGCCAATATCGATGTTCACAGTCAGATGTCTTTGAAGTTACGTAATTAACGTTTTTAGCTCCTCAATATTCCAGAAAGACTGCACAAAAGAATATCTCTTCAGGAATAGCAATTTAATTTCAGGACGGATCCCTAGCTCGAATAAACAACAACAACAAAGTACAAAGATTCGACGCATATCAACAACAGCAAACCTTCTTCAAGGTCTTTAAAACTTCAGTGAAATTGTAAATGGGCTACGTAACCACTTCTACTGGTTGTATAATACGTAGTGAGTAAGCCTTTATACGTAAATGTTATCTTCACTATGTTAAGTTAGGTGGAATATCCAGGCTAACGGAAAGGGAAGAAAGTATATCATAACCTTTCTGAGAATTCAAAAGTAACAACTGTCATTATTACCGAGAATTGCCAGAAGAAAACCACACATCAACAGATTTAAGTCCAACTTCCTCGACCAATTTCCTTTTGGAAATGCTGACTCAGTGCTGGCTAGATCTAATTTTCGTTTCAGTTGACTTCATACATTGTATAGCATTATGCTTGAATGCGCATGCCTACACGAACGAATTCGCAATTCAAATTTTGACTCTTAATTAATATGACCTTGAAGCGTCTTACAGACCCAACGCAGGAATTATTCTGAGCCCTCAAAACGAGTGGGGTTGTAATTGAAGATTACTAATAGATACCACTAAAAACAGTAAGACTTTTGAAAACGTGCAAAGCGATTTTGCGTAGTAGCTCATTAAGATATAGCGGATGAGAGTTCCCCTGCTGTGCGATTAGAGACTAGTAAACAAAACTGAAAACTGACAAAAAACGTAAACAAGTTGATTGTCAAACTGATTCAGCTTTATTGAAAAAAAAGTAATGATTTTCTTAGAATACAAATTACAAAATTTGACCTACGCGATCGATTATCAATGTTCCTGTTTTTAGACTACTGCGTAATGGCTAATCATACAACCTCCAATGTATTTTGTTGTATAGTATCTTGAGGTTAAGGTTACCAAAGATGAAGCTTATTCTTCCTACCACATATTGATGTTCGGGAATAACAGGCTCATTGTCCATACGTTTCAAGGGGATTTACAGATCTAACTTAATTCTAATGAGAAATGATCGATTTTGGCACGAACTCTATACCCTGACCCACGCTACTAATAAATATAGACGCATTAGCAATTACGATAATTATGATCATGTACAAACGAGGAAAAGGGATTAATGCAGCTCAGCTAATCAACAACTACAGATAAATCTCATACAGTGAAGTCTCCATAACTTGAACACTCATTTGTTCGAGTTAAGGCAAATTCGAGATATGGAGTAATGTTTCAAGGGCCCTGTTAACTGAAGGGACGAGAAAACTTACGAAAGACATACGAGTAATAGAGGTTCGAGTTAAAGAGTTTCCACTGTATATAAGCTTGTCGAATAAGTGACGAGATAGAAAAACGGTAAAATAACCATCAAAGTGTTTGAAGGGCTAAAGTAAAAAATCAGTTTGAGTGAGTCCACTTGGAAATAGAAAAGGAAGTCTAAGCCACCTCAGCCTCCCCCCAATTTAAACCCCCTTTTTTGACAAAAACTATTTCAGGGATGCATATAGTAAACTATATTAAGATAGGCTACAGTCTATAACTATAACCTATCAAATCATTTTTTACATAATTTTTAGAATGCTCGCATAATATTTCCAATACTAATGTGACTCGTCAAAATTTAACAAAATTATGAAATATTTCCTGTTTACCAGGAGTTAAAGCGCTTATTTACAAAGTT
The DNA here is from genome assembly GCF_902728285.1 of Clytia hemisphaerica. Classification (NCBI taxonomy): domain Eukaryota; kingdom Metazoa; phylum Cnidaria; class Hydrozoa; order Leptothecata; family Clytiidae; genus Clytia; species Clytia hemisphaerica. The sequence goes on along the minus strand of NW_027103770.1, from coordinate 1,541,887 downwards.
CCAACGACGATTATGCATGCAATATGAAAGATATTGATTATTTATTGCATCGGACGGACGCATTTTTGAGCATCCGTTAAAAAAACCAATCATGACATATTTGATGTGGCACTTCCCGCTCGCTTCTGCCACCGGAGTAAAGAGTAAAAATATTTTTCGATCAAAACAAAGTGCTTAAACGAAAGGAAATTTCAGGACCAATTAGTATCACATTATTATGAAAGAACTTTCTACCTGTTCTTCATGATAAACAAGAAAAGATTTATTATATTATGGTGGCATATTTATTTACTTATGGAACCTAGGAACATACTATTTCTTCCTGTTTGAATTTAATTTGAAATTAGTGACCCAAATTTGGTCATTTTTATTTGCAAGTGAAATACCTCTTTTAACCCTGTGGGTGGGCGTCGATGGGGTGGGTATTTTTTGAGCTGGCGAACAAATTCGCATGAAAATTAACTTGAAGATTTGAAGGATTATTGATGCAGAAAGACCCCCCATCATTAATTTTGATCGATCTTAAAAAGTCTCGTATTTTTTTATTCTTCATGAAGTATCTAGTCCAAGGGCAACGAGTCAATGAGCCGAAATCAGAAAATTATGTATATCTAAACTTGAAATAGCCTAGCCACGTTCCTTGAAATAGCCTATGCACTACCAGACCCGGTGGAACAATCTAAAAAGTGGAGGGGTCGGGCCTGACTACGCACTACAAATGATGGCCTCTTGCCGGTCCAAGTTTTGACGATTTCACGTTCAACGAATATTCAACAAGGCGTTGTTACTGAGTGGTTGGTCTATGAAAAATACAGTAAATGAAATGGACCTACCTGAATGAAGGGAAGAGATCCTCGATCACAGATTGAATATCATTTGTTGACATCATTTCATATTTTTGTACTTTGCCAATCCTTTGGCTCATTCTGCCGGACTGTCCAATCTTGCCGAGCTGTCAACTATTGAGATGTAGTTTGAAGAAGATTCTCCAATTTGCAATAAGTTAATGAAAGGATGTGGTGTTCCCGTTGAAGATTCAAACTGGTTAGTTGATCAACTAGCAATACCAGTTATTACCAAGAACAGTGAATAGATGGTGGTAGTGTATGTAGATCGAAGATTCAATTTGGTTCCAATACCAATCCTTGCCAATACTATGGAATAAAAATCAGCCAATTCAAAAACTAGGGTTCAGCTAAAAGTCAAGAATAGATATCTTTCTTGATCAAGTAACAATTATTGAATACTAATTCTATATGTCAAATTGCCAAGTTTAAATGCAGGAGAAAACGAAACTAAAAAATCCAAGGGAACTAAATAGCCTGAACGTCATATCGTACAATTGAGACTTTCCCCTTACCCTAATTAAGGAGTATTTAATTATTATTTTAATTAATTAGCGAAGAAAAAAATGAGGTTTAAATATAAATCGGTGAGCGCCATCCATTTGGAAAGACTTCTTTTTCTTGATCAATTATATTTTTTCCTGCTTTGGAAAGTTTTAATTGCGGTTTTTCAAAACCCACTCTCTAGTTTTGGTTCGTATCTATTATCTTTTTTGTGACCGTTTTGATCATTAAAGTATGTGGGCGTATTTAACAACCAAGCTTGCTCTCTCTCGACTTTTTGATTAATTAGTGCGCGCGGCAACGAGATTAGATGAAAACGGTGCACGCGGAAATAATCTCAAACGAAGGTCACCTTGATATCACTTCAAATATTGCGATATTCATGTCTTATCGTTTAAATTCATCAAATTTTTTATACACCTGTCATAAAATATTTCACGTCACTATGATAAGCAGATAAATTTCGTAATATTATTTCTTAGGCTTTGAGGCATAGTTCTTCATAATCAACCGACCACCCATATTTCTTCGGTCTGACCCTTGGCCAATTTAACGCCATTAAGGTCGCAAACTATCGAACAAACTGGTGAAAAGTGATAATTATGTTTGAAAAACAGCAAGTATTACTATAGAATCTCTATCCCAACACGCGATTTTTTTATCACTCTGTTGGTCCATCACTTGTTACCACGGAACGGTGCCGAGGAACAAGCCGTGGTCGTCTGGTACAGGCAAGTATTAGAAGTTTTACACTGGCCCTATTACAGTAAATAACGCAAGGACCGTAAGGTATTATATTCGCGACTAAGGAGCAGAAGCCCTTTATATTTAGCATTACAATAGTATAGAGGACAAAATTTGGATAATTCAACTAAATTTTGCGCGAACCTTGAATACAATAACGGGACTAACTTTTCAGATTTTGAGCAAGTTTGCTTAATCCTTTTAATCTTTAGGGTGGCCTTGTTCTTGCGATGTTCTTATTTTTTCTACGAATCTCAGCCTAATTGTTCTTATTTTGCCGTTTTCAGGACGAGTTGCGTCATTATACCCAGAGCTCAGTCGTTAGTACTTTCGAGCACGTCTGCAATTTTTAAAAAACTGATAAGACCGAATTCTTATCGCTGCTTATCATTAGAAAATAATTTTTATCAAATTATAATGTTTTGAAAACAGTAGCAAAATAAAACAACAAATAAACACATAAACAAGTGCAAAAATCGTGGTAATGATTAAAGAATTGCAAACATTCTGGTTAGGACGTGAATAGAACGTAAATACGACATTTAAAAAAAGTTTCCACGAAAATTTTATTTAATGTTTTCATAATTAAATTTTATCAAAATTAATTTCCAATTAATTATCTTTGAAAGATCACCTGATAGATTATTTAATAATTATATTATTTTGGCACACCAGAAGTGTGGCAACACCCTCAAGCAGGGGCGCCGAAAAGGAAGGCGTAGCAACGAATAAGGTTCGCAAATAAAATTTGGAGCTCTTTTCTTTTCTTCAACTCGCAGAGGGAAATATCTCAAAACAACAAAACTTATCGAGCTATCAGATTAATCTTCGTGAAATTTAATTTCAAAAAAATTATTAAACCATTTTTGGACTGATTCGCGAAATTTTGATTGTTTGGCAAAATAATTCCAAAAAATTTCTCAATTTTTTGCGGCCAAGGAAAAAAAATCTCGTGCAAATTTATCTGTTTAAAATAGTGTTCTGTCAAATAAAGAATAGGGAATGAGTTTGTAGTATAGTTATAGATTTTTGATTGTAGGTCATATCATGTAGGTAGAATGCGTAGTACAAGGTGTAGGCCGTATTCCCACACCTCCGTTTTTCCGCTGTCAGAATATGATAGGCGACCGTTCTAATGGTTGATACAATCTCTATATACAATAACAAATTAATAGGTTAATATGAGAAGTTAATAGGCTCATTAGTTAAAAGTCTCATTAATCAATCAGTTGAATACGGTAAATAAAATAATTACTAAATTCCAAAGAAATGGGCAAATATCTTGATTCTTTTGTTAAGAGCATTTACCGCGTATACAAATTCGTCAGAACAAAATCTCAAGGTTTTTAATCCATCAAAGCCTTGCCCAATACATTAGGCATAGTTTCTTGATATATATCAGTAGGTATAGGTAGGTATATTTAGAACACGAGGAGTAGGTTGTCTCCAATTTCAAAGAGTTTTGTACTGAACATTTTTGTTTCCTCAGAAAAAACAAAATGGATTTCTTGGCAAGTACCCCATTAGAGGAATGAATTTTAATGGCTAAATCTGCCATCAATTGAAGAAAATGACCAAACAAAATATTTCTTAGAAATCGTTTAATTTTTCCATCAATTCAAAGTCCTTTTGACTTTTTCAGGGTGTATACAGTAAAATGAATTATTTGCTAAAGTTTTTTCCATCAAAAGTTGAAAAATTTCGTAGATTTACCTCCCAGGTGCTACGTCCCCAAACAAAGCCTCGTCAGTGGTAGTTTGTATCTAAAGAAAAAAAGTTTGTCAAGTTATTCTCCGATCCCATTTAGTAATATTTATTGGTCGTGCATTTTTGAAACTTAGCCTTATAACCTTTAGAGCCAGCGTGGCGTGCTAGAAGGACCTAGAAAAAAGATCAGGGCGGTCTGTTATCAGGTTAGATGTTTCTTTGGGAAACGGAAGGAACATTGATATATTCGAGAATTTATATATAGGAAAATAATAGGATGATCGTTGGTTGTTTACGTTTTCCCAAACTCTATTCTAAGACAATTTCAAAAATATTGCAAAGTCATTTAACCAGTATTACACCTTATATCCGTTAAGGAGGTAGGGGGTAAGAACGATACAGTTATACAACTATACAACTGACATATTACTTATATATTTCGTCTGTGACGAAAAGCCGTGACAACAACTTCGTAAAATATTTTTCAGTTATTAAACATACGTTTGAAAATAATGGATTCAGGGGTAAAGGGACTAGGGAGAGGGCTACTGAAACTGTTCAAGAGTACGTTTTCATTGCATTGTTATCACAGTGTTTTCATCTCTATTTATCAAATTTTATAAACTCGAGTGCTTCTCGGATAGTGCTTAAGGATACGTGATCAAAACATTGCGAAAAAAATGCACAGTCAACTCTCCCTTATTCGAACCTCTACTATTCGAATCTTTCTATAATTCGAAGTAAAATATAGGTCCTCTCAGCTGAAAATTCACGCTCTAACTAAGAGAGCTTTTCTTCTTGGGGTATCAAGGTAGAGGCTCTTTCCGTCCGGCCGAGTATGGGCCGTCGCGTCCGAGCACGGAATATCCAGATGAGCCATAAAAAGTTCGTTCGGACTTTGAAGAAAAGTTAAGGATTCAGCAAAAAGAAACTAGCCTGGAAACAAACATCAATAGTTTAAGTATACGAAAGTGTTTTTGTAAATTTGAGAAAATGCCACGTCACGTACAAAAAATTAAGGAACTGGGGAAAAGTCCTGACAGTCTTAATGGGACGCTGGGACGACCGGACAGCAAAGACGAGAAAAATATATAAAAATAAGCATTGTTGAAGTCACGACATTACAGTGGTCCAATCCTGCTATCTGATTGGTTAATAAAACCACTCAACAAATAAAAGAAAATTGCAAATTGAAGAAGTACAAATAAATAACAAAATGCTGTATTTAAAGTAAATCCAACATGGCATGGGCATTAAAAAGCAAACACTATTAAAGATCGAAGTCAAATACACTATTGTTCAAAAAAGTGAAAATGAAGTGAAAATCGAATGAATAGCTGTTGGGTCCATATTTGCCATGAAATTAAAGGGCAAAATAAATATTAAGGCGTGTCGCTAAACAATCTTGTTGCTTAGATACACACCCCTAAACAATGGCTGATCTAATTAATATTTTAATTATTTCGAAATTTTATAATGTAATGGTGAGAATTTTTCCATCGTCAATTAGACACATATGTTATTATTTTAATACTGTTATTATTTAGTTTGACGTTCGAGCGTTTTGACGTTTTCTCCAAATAACAGATGCGATTATGTGGGGCTTTAAATACTATTCATTAATGCTTTAGGGACAATGTTTATCCGAGACAAATAGGTCCAATCTACGTCAATTAGAAAATCTATTCAGTTACAAGTCAATAATTTAAACAATAAATTTCAAGTTTCAACTTCCTTTTAAGAACTTGATCTAACTCGTTTTTCAAACTTGTTTTAAACAAGTTATAATCTAGCCCCTAAACCCAAACCTGACAGTTCTTAGGTTTGAATCATTTTGAATTGTTCTTAGGATAAACGAAGGGACAAATTTGGGAACGGTGAAGCTGCTGGGTTAGAGAGTGGTTAGAAAATATCTACTAGGGTGGGGTGAAGGATAGATTTTTTTAATTCCAAAAATAATTCGCAACCCCCCTCGATATCCTCAAAAAAAATTCAAGCCCCCCCTTATCAGTCAATATATTTTTGGTACCCCCTCCTAATATAGGTCACTTAAAATGTTCTTTGACCTCTCACAACGGATGATTTGAAGCTACAATAATAGTAGCTACGAGTTTAGGTGGGGAGAGATAAAAACCATTTTCTCGTAACTTGCGCGCCCCATAGGCGAAAAGATTTGCTCTAAGCAAGCTCAAATAGCTTTAAAAAGGCCAGGTCAATGTGACTTAATTTTAAATTTTAAAAGATACCTTTGAGCTTTGAGTCAGACAAATTTTTATTGCCTTCCAGCACGTTTTCAGGGGTCTAAAAAGAACAAGTTACAAAATGAAAGCTTATAGATAGCCCAGGTAGACACCACCCTCCCATTTTTAAGGTTTTACAAACTCTCAAAGTCCTTCACAGTCACTTTAGCTCAAAATCAAACATATATCAGGGGCTTTGCTTTGTTTTTGGGAGGCTGGTATGACAAATTAACTCTGGCGATTTGTAGATTCTAGACCGGCGAGTTCTTAGCAAGCGCAGTGTATTGATTAGCGTAAATATGTACTTGAGGCGGCGAACCGAATTGTATTTTTTTTTTTTCGTGCCTTGGACCGGCGAAATTCGCCGTTCGCCGGGTCTAAATATGATATATGATATATTTGATTCTCACTTCAAATGAAAGTTTAAGTCTTCAATTAACCGCCTTTAAACTATCTACCCCTCTGGTTTCTAACCAAGCAAAACAAAGGAGGTGAAAAAAAAGGTGAAACACCGAATGAATGGAACCCTAATAGAAAGTAGAAAATTCGATTTTGTATCTAAGAGGTAGTAAAATCTGTAGTGACAATGTCCATGCTTTAGTTGGAAAGCTGAAGAAAAACGAGTTTCGAGATTTCGAAAAACATAATTACTCCACCCACACAGATAAAATCAAGCGAAGAAAAAAAAAACGAAGTTGCAAAGCTATATATACAAGCACATCTAATTTGTATTGCTTTCTAATCAAAAAGTGGTATTTTTTGAATGCAAGATATAAATGATGTAGTTAATCCGGTTCTAATTGACCGCATATATCATCGATTCTAATAATAGCAAAGAGGACTAGGTACTAGGGTCATTTTGCCTGATCACACAAATTGTTTTTGTTTCAATTCATTGCATATGGAGGATCTTCTAAGCGACTAGCCTCACTGGAGCACCCTCTCCCGATTTTATTTATTAACATGGTACTTCCCTTTTATTACAAATGAAGGAAAGGGGCGATCCTGACATAAGCTGTAAAGAACACAATTCTCATGTGAGTTTCTGTGGTTAAGATAGAAAGACAAACTCAAACACTCTAAAAGTTAAGCAAACTACTACGAGTGTTTTGTCCAACAATTAAAATATTGGCTGGAGTGGAGAGACATGCTATTTAAGCGGAGAATTCAAGCTAGTTAGTAGTTTAGCTCAAATTTCCTACTCTCTCTCTCTCTCTATCTCGAACATAGGGAAGTAGGAAGTAAAAAGAAGCAAAGAAGAGTTATCAATCATCTAAATTCTAATTTTGTTTAACATAATAATCGGTTCTAAAATCTTAGAAGACGCTATTGTCTGTTTGTAAATACGGGAAAAATAAATGCACGAACGAGTTTACAGCCGTTATTGGCGGTTTACGTAAAAGTAGCAGCTGTCGACTTTGGGAAGAACTGTAAATTACTCCGTCACTATTTACTCCGCCAAAGGTTTACCCCCTTCAAATTCACGCCGCCTCCTGAAGTATTCCTTTTTTTTTAGTGACCTTGTGTAGACCTGTGAGTCAACTTTTGAAAACGTAATGAACGTTGAGTTCTTTTTTTCGCGTACGAGCATTTTCATATCTAGGTTTGGATACCAGGGAAACAGGTTCAATATAAGATTGGAATAATTTTTCATCTTTTATTAAGTGTGTACTATAGACTTCCATTCAAAATAAACAGCCATTTATTTGAAGTAAACAAAATCCAATTAAAACCTAGTAAACATCGAAATCGAAAAAAAAAGATATTCACAAACATTAAATTAAACTTATTGACATAGTGCAATGGATAAAGCTTTATTGGCGAAGAAAATTTTCAAAACTTAAGAAATAAAAACCTAGTTTGTCCGTACACATATAAGATGCAGGTTCCTTGGTAACATGGGGGGACCGGGTGCCATACCCCTCCCACATTTTTGCAGACCATGCCATACTTTTTTTAATTTACTGTTTTAAGCCATAAAAACTATTATTCTCCCCAATAATGTTTTAAGGTGTTTTGAGGGTGTAAAAAGTGAAAATATTTTCTTCCTCGCCCAACCATAGTTCCAAAATATCGCCCCCCCCCACTCAAAATGGCTCGCACGGGGCCCATGTAATACCATATAGACGGTGTCACATGAAGAAAGCAATACTGAACTGTTGATGAAGGCCAAAACCCATACCTTTCCAAAAGAAAAAGTTTGACAACTGAACTCAGAACTAGCGAAACCAATCCAAAGAAAAAATATACAACAAAATCAATGGTAAAGATCACTGATGGAAATAGTTCAAAACAAAAGCTCGAATACTAACCACTATCCAAGCCTAGTGTAAAAACTGCCACTTAGTACACATCCATCAACCCAATGCCACACACCTAAATAACAAATCCGATGACAATATTGTAAGGGTACATAAGTAGCTCAGTTTCGACCCTTGTTACTGGACTAACTTATGTACCATGAAGAAAACAGGATCATCTGCGGCACAGGTCGACCGAAGTGGTCATCAGCAGCAATTTTCTTCCCTAGCATACAAAAAGGCAAATCAAAATCAAAATCGTCAAGTCCAAAGTAATTCAAAAAGAAAAAATATCTATATTATGAAAGATTCAGTAGGCTATCACAAAATAATTTTGAGTCGGCACCAAATTCTTTGAGAAAGGAATGTTTACCATACATATTTCTTCAAGACTCTCTGTATTCCTGATTTGCTTGCACCTTGTGCCAACATTCTCCTATACAAGCAGTGACAAGACTCGAAAAAAAATACTAGCTAAAGAAGAAATTCGAGCAATACGGAGGGTCTCAGCTCCTATGCAGTAATTATAAAGCCGGGGAAATAATACCCCGTTATGGCGGTATACGGAAAAAATGGCGGGAAAGTTTCGAAGAAACGACCGGCAAACTCTACCAGCTGTAGACTCTTTTCGGCAAAAAAACCCCGTTTGCGAATTTTTCTAGTTTTGGGCTTTTTTCTAAGTTAGTGATTTGTCTTAGACTGTAACATAGTCTATGGCAATACTTGATCGATTATTTTGCTTTTTATCAAGGTTTAACCTTTTGGCGCCAAAAAGTCAGTCGCTATGAGGGTATGGAAAGATAGTTTTCCCTACCAGTCAGAATTGAAATGTTGAATAGGACACCCTCTTTGGGTGAACAAAAAAAAACGTTGTAGGTAAAATATAGGGTGTCCCAAAATTTCTGTGCCATACCACGACTACAAGTTTAAAAAAAGTTTTGTGTGTTTAAAAATTCCGATGGAATGTTAGATCAAAAATTCCGGTGGAATATTAGATCTTGCATAATTAGCCAGTGATTTACACAATATTTCATAGCATACCCGGATAGAATGACCTCGGAAAACTAGAAAATTGAGAAAGTACCGAACACGTCAGAACCAGTAGGGATTCCATTGATGACGGACGAAAATACTATGAAAACAAGAACACATTAATTAGTGAATTGATTCAAAGGATAAGCTTAATTGATCCAATAAGTCCATTTGGGTAAGCCTGAAAGAAACTTTAATCAATTTTCTATCAAAACAAGCGAGTAGCCAGAAAAAGCATTCCGAAGGCTTGTGTGCCAGTATGATTTTATGACCTTTCGGGCCTATTTGAACCAGTAATAAGTCAGTTTACCATAAATAGGCTAATTCCCGTTTAAGTACACAAACAGAACATCCGGGGGGGGCAGTCAGGCAAATTGACCGACGGATATGTGCGGCGGTTAAGGGTATGTTTTTCAAAATATCAAAAATGCACTGTAAGGGTGGACTTTTGATAAATGCACTGTAAGGGTGGAAATTTCAGCAAATCTGGGGAAGATTGCAAATTTTTGCTCGAAAATGCTGATTTTTTCTGCTCTAAAATTGTTTAAAATTTGAAAAAATGCACTGTAAGGGAATGAATTTCACCGATTTTTTTCTGCACTGTAAGGGTGCGATTCTAAAAGCCAATTTTTTCGCCGCACATACCGTCAGTTGGTAAACCCACTGTCCCCCCCCGGGCAAAACATATAGGAAACATTGGTGTTTTACTTGAACCAAGAGATCTTCCTAAAAAGATATCTCAAGAAACTTTCAAAAGAAGTCTGAAAATTAAAATCTGAAGAAAAACTTGGTGACAGGGAGTCACGAACAAAGAAAAAAGGAAGGAATATCGGAAAACTGGCAATTCGGCGCTCGCAGTATGAATTTCTGTTTGTCTAGATAATCGAGGTAAAACCATCAAAATGAACATCGTTGAAAGATTCTAACCATTTGAGACAGGCTTTTGTAAGATGAATCTGCTCGACCGCACTGACCGCATTTTCTTGGATCGAAAAAAAGAAGTACTTTCCCTCCACCCACGTATGTGTATAGAGCTCAAATGAATGGAACCGCTTAATAGCTCCACGAAGCGAAACAATTAAATCATTAACACCAAGCTTGCTGCGGTTTAACGCAAAATTTGCTCATTAATAAGTTTGAAGTACTAAGAAAAACCGTTGCCATTAAAAAATAATGTATCAGTATAATTAAGTGCTTATTTAAAAATACCCATTAAGCCCTTCCCATTTGGCACAGCTCACTGTACAAAAAAGTTTCGATGCTTTACTGGGTAAGATCTATGGAACATTGAATGAATGAACGTTTGCGTTATAATTGGCCCAGCATCGAGCCGTGTTCATTAGCATTGTGATGTCCGTGATTTTATATGTCCGTTTTTGAAGAAGCCGTTTTATGTCCATTCAAGTTCATTTTTGAAAGAAACGGCGCCTTGTAACATTGCGAACAAACATTTTGATGATTGATATGTCGTTAAGTAGGCTTCATACCGCTTAGGCTTCTTGTTACAATTGGGAAACGGAGCGCAAGGGAGGCGGTGGTCTACTCGAAAGGCCTGGGTAGATGCTCAAGACACTTCCATTTGCTGGCCACCGGGCTTACTTTACCCGGTACGAAGGGTTCCCGACCAGCCCAATCAAAACTTTTTTTACCCCAGATAAAAATTGAGAACAATAGATAATAATCACTCACATGAGACAAATCAAGAGTGGGTCAAGGAACAGTCTTCTTTCTTTTCTTTAAAGTCAAGGTGAAACTCCTCCCAGTGCCTCATTCTTCTTTATATCGGATAAAACATTTCCATTTTTTATTGACGATGACGACTGTTGCTCATTGAACTAAATTAGAATTGTAAGCGTCCATAGTGTATGTGCGTCACCACATTCATCTGTGGTATTTGAATAGAAATGGGCTATTCCAGAAAACATCCCTTCACGTTGAGGAGTTGTGACGTCCAGAGGGTCTGAAAAATTGGAAAATCCAGCGGGGTACCCTAAAAAAAAACAAAGAAAATCCATGGGGGTCAATAAAACAGTGTTAAAGATCCAGGGGGGAGTCCCTGAATTTTCAAATTTTCAGCAAAAATCCAAGGTGATAGCTCAAAATTGGCTTAAAAATCTAGGGGGGGGGGAGAGTTTCATGAATATTTTGGCAAAAACCCAGGGGGTCTGGCCTTCCAAAAGTGACCTCCTCTTTTGAATGGGCAATATGATCTTGTAGTTTTGGCCAGGGTTAAAGATATTCTTTCTTATAATTTTTAAACTGAAGAATTTCTCGGAAGGGACCGGGGGGGCAGTGGGTTTACCAACTGACGGTATGTACGGCGAAAAAATTGGCTTTTAGAATAGCACCCTTACAGTGCAGAAAAAAAATCGGTGAACTTCATGCCCTTACAGTGCATTTTTTCAAATTTTAAATTTATTTAGAGCAAAACAAGCTAGATGCTGAATGGACCTACCTGATGATGAAAGTTAGATAGCAATGCGAGGAGAAAAAAATCAGTCAGAAAATATATCGTTTAGCGAAAATTCATAACGCAATAAATTCATCATTGATTGTTGATGGGGGAGAGGGAAGGGTTGTAGGGAAAAATTAATAGAAAGTTCTGGTCGCAAAAATCAGTTTTATTGACAATTGAATCATGCTTGATGGTGAGCATTGTTATCAATAATGTTTTTTTTTTGAAGAACATAGAAATACAAGGAAAACATATAATGAAAATCTGCAAAGACGGCGATTTCCGGCATTTTCAACCGGAAAAAATTTTTTCTCAAAAATCGAACTCGGCCATGTTATTGCAAATACGCATCTTTCTGCAAAAAATCAGAAAAAGCTAAAGATGAAAATTCGAGAAAATGTAAAAAAAAAACGGTTTTCCGGCATATTTCTGGCATTTTCGGCCGGGAAAAAATATTTTTCGAAAATCGGGCTCCGTCACATTTTAGGTATTGTCATTTTGCATCAGTGTGCAAAATTTCATGAAAAAATATAAAGTACAGCTCGAGAAATTCAAGAAATACCGTTTTTCCGGCGAAAATAGGCTGTTCCGGCGATTTTTAGAAAGTTCCGGCTTCAAAAATCACTTTTATTGACAATTAAACCATGCTTGATGGTGGGCATTGCTACAAATAATGTTTTTGTGTGAAAAAACAACGAAATATAAGGAAAAAGTCCAATGAAAATTTGCAAAAACGGCGATTTCCGGGATATTTCCGGCATTTTCAGCCGGAATAGAATTTTTCTCAAAAATCGGACTAATCCATGTTTTAGGCATTGCTAATACGCATCTTTGTGCAGAAAATCAGAAAAAACTAATGATGAAATCTCGAGAAAATGCCAAAAAACCGGTTATTCCGGCATATTTTCAGCATTTTCGCCCGGAAATGAATTTTTTTCGAAAATCGGGCTCCGTCACATTTTGGGCATTACCATTTTGCATCTTTGTGCCAAAAATTAGGAAAAACTAATGAGCCAATCCCGAGAAAAGCTAGTAACGAAGGGACGAACGGACGAACGGACGAACGAACGAACGAACAGAGGTTAATTTATAGGACCTACAGCCCACCGGGGTAGGTCCAAAAATCAAGATTTTCCGGCAAAAATTTCCAATTTTTCCTAGATTTGCTGAAATTCCCACCCATACAGTGCATTTATTAAAAGTCCACCTTTACAGTGCATTTCAGCTATTTTGAAAAACATTCCCTTAACCACCGCACATACCCGTCGGTCAATTTGCCTGACTGCCGACTACCCCCTCCCCCGAGGAAAGGGATAAAAGAAGTAGTTCTTTATTTAAAATGCTATGTCAGCAAATGTTGGAAGATACATTAAAAAAATGGTGTCACTTCATTGGGGAGGGATAACTTCTGGGTTAAGGGTTGCAGTGAGTGAAGTATACATCAAATACACAATAGCATACCCAGTGAGACTTCTTAAACACTGGAATAATCAGCCACAAAATGCCCTTATTTCAGTGAGCTCAGGTAAAAATTAAGCACTATTTAAGAAAAAAATCCAAGGGGTTGGCAAGGGGGGCTTGGCACTGAGTTTCCTTTTAGAAACTTTGGCATCTAATATAGCGAAACCCTAATTTTGTCAATATTGTATAAGCAAGCGGAAATCAATCATTTATCTATTCCTTCTTCGAAAACTGTGTTGCTCCACAAAAGATACATTGGAAAGTTGAGCATTAAGACATGCGTTGGAAACCAGAAGGAAAAAAAAGTCGTATTAATATAAATTGAGTTTCTGCATCTATCAAAAGTAGGTATAAAGCAGATGTGTAGTTTAAAATAAGCTCATTAGCCAAAACCAAAGATTAATTAAAATGCGGTCAATTCTTTACGAGCTTAATGAATGATGTAGTAGTTAAAAACAGTTAATTGCTTGCTCGAACAAAATATGGAAAAATACACATTACATAAAATCGCGTTCAATATTAATATGAAAATGATATCATATTAGCGAATATTATGAATACTTGTTGAATATTAACGGCATTTTTTAATTCCTTGATAGTTTTAAGCGACAAAAACAGGATACTTAGTGTGAAAATAATTGCCTCCTTGACAGACGCATTACAGAGGTTACGCAAAAATTATCTGAGCATTAAGCGTTATTACTGGTAGATCAGGATAGCTTTCGCCACTAGTTTCCAGCCCCTGTAAAAAAGATGTGTGTCTGTTTAAAATTCAAAGTTACTCCTCAGAGTAAAACGACAATGCTTGTCACGTGACATTAAATTGAATTCGAATGAAGTATAGCCGCGAGTTAAATGCTGTGCTGCAAAAATGGCAATATCTTTGAATGTGAATGAAATCGTTTTTGCTCTTTACTTAGGATTCGCGTTTTCTTAGGAAGGGAATTTCTCCTTGTCCCCTCCTCTCCAACACAAAGATAACTTTTTAACCTTTTACTTATGGCCAATATGGAGGATTGGCATTCAAACGCTCAAATTTAAAAAGGTTAATTCTTCCCACTAGGAAAATAGGGCTCTTCCAGAAAAAAATTGAATATGGGGTCGGAGGATATAATATTTTTTGGAAGTTTACCCTCGGAGAACAGATCTAACACCCTGGGCAAGCATCAGTTGACCCCCCGGACATTCATATTTACTCCTAAACAGAGCGGTTTTGCCCCCCCCCCCAACTCGATGGATACACCACTGTTCAAAAGGGTAACTTTTATATTCTCTTACTTATACTGAGACAAGCGACAAACGTCAAAAAGCGGAAAGTGAAGACATTTTTGTATTTTCAACCCAGATGGCAGATGGTTTACTGAGATTGAGTAATTCAAATCAATTGAAAGACTTTAAAGATACTATCAAAGTGAGAGGAGGAGTTTGTATGACAACACCAATTACATTACCATTTCTCTTCCGCTTTTTTTCTTAGAAAATGTTGAAAATTGAAAATACAGTGGAGTCTCTATAACTCGAAATTCTATAACTCGAATGTCTCTTTATTTGGTACCTTCAGTTAACAATGCCTTATTAACTTTCTCCAAAACTCGAATTTTCCATAATTTGTGTTCCCCTTGCGTGTTTGAGTTAAAGAGTATGTTAAACAAAGGTCAATTCGAATACGTTACTTTTAAGGGCTTGACCAACCAAATCCTACACAGTTAGAATTTCTATCTTGCTCTCTACGATTACGTGGAAATATGTCTTGGACTATATTTGGACTAATTATCCCAACAGGGCACAAAGGGTATAATTTTTAATTCACCAACAAGGGGGGCAACAGGACAAGAATAAATTCACTTACCATTAAAATTTTGATCAAAAATCATACCGGTATCTCACTCGAAGTTGCATGATACACATTTGGCTTGTTTAGCATATAGACGAATCACAACATCATATTTGTCTTTTCCCGTTGAAAATCTGTAATTTGGAAAGAAAACGTATTTTCAATTTGTGAAGTTCAGTAAAACGGTTATGGCAATAGTTGAAGGGTAACTAAATTCAGGAGAATCTGATCTAGCCTTTCCTGTCAGACTTTTTCAGAGCCTGAGAAAGGGACCCTGGCCGCTACCCGTACCCTTTCTGAGCGTAAAGGAGCGCCCAGAGGGCCTCGTCAAATCTTAATCCCAAGTAAGTATTAATAGCGGTATAGAGGAAAATGCATAAGTGTTGTTTGATTCGTGATAAAATTGCGTAAGGATCAACTTACACGAACGTCAACGCTAATTACCTATAAACCAGCTGCATTCGGATCGGAAAATTCCTTATTTCATTGGTGCAAATTCATCTCTAGGAGCATATAAGGAAGCACTTCTTTGGTAATCTTTAAATCTGCAGGATTTCCATGTGCGACATGTTTAGTTTCTTTTTGCGTCATTGAGCATTTATTGTCATTAAATTTTTAATTGTATTGATCACTTTCTAGCATTTTTATTCTAAGAAATAGAAGTAACATTAAAAACATGGTATGACTGAGCAGAAAATTGATTCGTGTCCAGTACAACCTCTACCTGTAAAGAACCCTGCATCATACACGCATACGTAATTTGTCGTTCTTTAAACCATATGTAGTTAATCTTATAAACAAAGAGGAATGAAATCGTAAACTAATCAGGTCGGGGTTTGTGGACGGCGAAATTTGTCGAACAAAGATTGTCTTATATATTATACTGTCAATATCAATAATCATTTTTAAAAAGCAAAATGGTGAAATAGTTGAACATGAACCGCCTAATTCTTTTGTCAAACCAGTCACTTGGAATTTTGAGCAAAGAACATCAAACCAAAAAAAGGGTCGAGGACCTGAAATAATATGACTTCGCCCTGGTGGTGGTGGTGGTGGTGGTGGAGGGGGGGGGTTCAGTCAGGCAAATTGACCGGCAGGTATGTGTGGCGGTTAAGGGCATGTTTTCAAAATAGCAAAAATGCACTGAAGGTTTGACTTTTGATAAATGTACTGTACTGTAAGGGTGGAAATTTGCAAATTTTTGCCCGAAAATTCTTATTTCTTCTGACTTCCAACTTTTTGAGAAAAATGCATTGTAAGGATATGAATTTCATCGATTTTTTTGCTGCGCTGTAAAGGTGCCATTCTAAAAGCCAATCTGTTCGCCGCACATACCGTTAGTTGATGGTCCAAGTAAATAATTTGCATTTATCAGCAAGACGCTTCATATTGGCTCTAAACGACATCAACAATTACCACAAAAAGACTTGCTTTTAACAAAAGATTGCTAAGCAGACGCGATTCTTGAGGTCGATTCGTACGCCAAAACAAAGCATATCAAAGGGGTGTTGGTAGCCTACAATTTAAGTTAAAGACGTGAAAAAAAGAAGTGGGTTAAAAAAATTCGCCCTTTCCTCGAAGCGTGTAAAATGCCAGGTATGGCGAGGGTATACAAAAACCATATACCTTATCGGGGAAACAAATGTCGGGGTTTTAATGAGTCGGCATTTTCGTCACTTTTCCCCGACCAAAATTTCAAATTCGTCACTTTTCCCAGACCAAACTTACAATTTAGTCACTTCCACCCGACTAAATTGTCCAAATGAAATGGTCTCCTTCACTAGCTCGAAAATAGATCTTACAATCCAACGTTTAAAGCACTAATTTCGGTTAATAAAGGCGTAAAAATTTAGATTTAAATTTTGGTTGGGGAAAAAAATCGAGTAAAAGTTTTGGTCGGGGATAAAAAACCGGGTAAAAGTTTTAGGTCGGGGATAAAATCAGGTAAAAGTTTTGGTTGGGTGATACAATGACGGGGATAAATTTCGTTGGGGAAAATTTCGTCACCCCCTAAAAATTTTCGTCACTTTCGTCACTTTCCCCCGACATTTTTTTCCCCGATAAGGTAATTGAGGAGTGGGTATAACATTAATTTTATATTAAAAATGGAAGAGCTTGTATGTACACTATATCTCCAATCACTGCATCGTTATAAAGGTATACTTTGAACTCATGCCTAGGCTGGGTTAAAAATAGTCTGTACGCAGACCCGATATCTACGGCTAATTTCAAAATTCAATGCCGTACTACGAAGCGATCAACATGAGATACACTCTGCTACAGAGTAGGTAAAAAAAATCGCACATGGTAGACCGAAAGTTGTTACAATTTTCATCGAAAGAAGTACTAATGACTTCTTAATGCAAGCATATAATTATTATTGATTAGACCATAATGACCCTCTGATAAACACACGGAAGTAAAACTCAATCAATACAAACATATACAAAAATACAAATTTACATTGAAAATACCCGCGTAAAGCTAGAATTGAAAAAAATTACACCTATTTATTCCTACTAGGGTTACAAATTGGAGTTGGTTTGAGCGTATAAATTGATGTTGATTTCAAACACACTTACTCTAAAAGTAAATGGAGGCACAACTAATTCAGATGGAACCTAAAGAGCATTCTCAAAAACTTTTTTTATCAAATAGCTCACCACTTGACTATAAAGAATGGACTGTTCTAGAAAAAATTTGTATCTCATATGTTGAGGAGCTCTTTTTTGGGAAAGGATTTTTTTTCAATTTTCCAGGACCCATTGGATTTTCTTCTCATTTTTTACCACCTTGGATTTTCGGCCTCGTCCTACTGACCACCCTGGATTTTACACTCGAAAAAGCCTCCCTGGATTTTTTATTTTCAAGATCACCCTGGACATCACAGCTCCTCAATATAGGGAGTACAGACTATATCTGGAATAGCCAATGATTATGATTTGGAGACTAATCACAAGCGATGCAAGTCCGAGTGATACACAGGCTAATTAACTATTAACCCCAACTTATTAATCAGGTTTTTGTCCTGAGGCCATAACAGACACTAGAACATCGAATTTCATAGGAAAATGGTAAAAATAAGAAAATGTAAGATTATATTTAGGCTTAAAACTCAAAAAGTTAAGAGCATCCCAAGGCTTCAAAGATTTTGAATGTTCTTACTGAAAAAAAAACGTGTAATTCAGATCATCACCTCAAGTTGTCTCAGCATCACCTTCAAACGTTACTTGATAATTTTTGATTAATGATCTTTAATGATATACCGGGTGCGTCAGAAAAAACTTTGGACGTTTGGCGAGCCACTGAGGCCGAACAAAGTCTTGTTTAGACTCAAAACCACTTTTATTAGAAAGAGGACATGCTAACTTAAATTTTGCGGTATAACTTTTTAAGTTTGGTCAAGTAGTAGTCAAGTTATAAGCTTTTGAAGTTAAAATTCACTTTTCGAAAAGTGTGAAAAACACGTAATAAAAGGGTATTAAATTAAGCATTTTTAAGCGTTTTCGATAAGAATTTTTTTCAAATATTTCTAAAAACTGACTATTTACTAAAAACTGACTATGTTGTAAACGAAAACTGCTTTTAAAAGTATATCACCAATAAAAGTGGTTTTGAGTCTAAACAAGACTTTGTTCGGCCTCAGTGGCTCGCCAAACGTCCAAAGTTTTTTCTGACGCACCCGGTATGATTACTCTAACTGAGAAAGAATTATCGATCAATCGAAGAATCGATGATTGATGACAAAAACGTGGGCATCACTTGTTCAATTCAAAGATAAAAAATCTTCCACAGCGCAACAATTTAATGTCCTTATACGCACGTGTGGTTTTTCTCACGGCTTTCCAAAATCTTGTACACTACCATTTTCACAAGGTTTTCTGCTGACTTTACAAACTACACGTTTTTTTATAGGAACATCCAAAAATTTTGAAGCCTTCCGATGTTCTTAACATGTTCTTATTTTCACCATTTTAGGGCAATTTTTGCCTATTTTCTTAAGAAATCGGGTGTTTTTAAGTTCACTAAGCCTTAAAATGTTCTTAACTTGTTCTTAACATTTTGGCCATCCAAGCCTTATGTTCTTATATAGTTCGTTCTTATATAAAAAACACGTGTAAAGGATCATTTTTGTCAGGGCATCATAAAAAAGTCGTTAACATTCACTTGTTTACCATCATATAGATGGTTATCAGTTCAATGGATGCTCAAACGGTGATAAGAATCTTCATTCAACAATCAATCTCATTAATCCATACAGACAGTAGAGAGGTGTAGTAATTACCAACAATTCTCAAATACCAATGAAACTAAAAAGTTTGCTTTCTTTTTTTTAATTTGTAAGTGGCAATTCCATTTTATACCCATACAGGGGGATGGACGAATATTTCCTAGGGGTAATCCGAGAAGAATCTCCAGAGGGTCTAATGGAAAGTTTTTCATTTTTTCCAGGGAGCTATTCCAATAACTTCAGTGGGTAAATGACTAATTTTAGTTCGTCTATCCTCACTTTAAGGTATGAAGAAAAATTTTACCAAGGGTTTTAAGGAAATTTTGTCAATTTCGAGGGGTTATCTACACACTTTGAAGAATTTTTTTGGCTCGAAAAGATACGTACACTTCCCTATATGGACAATAAATGGAACAGCCCATAACTCATTTCGGATTGCTCATATCGTATTGCCAGTGTTTTGATACTGTAAAGTGTGTTAGGAGAGGGCAGGTCGATGAAGATCATGAATGCCAGTAATTAAAATTTGCCCTCCAAAAAGCTTTCGCGGTTAGTGATAACAACAAATCCGCAAATCCGAAGCAAAATAGTTCCACATGCTTGCAAGATAATGATATTAATATAGCTTCCAAAAATCAAAGGGTGTTTTGTGAGGTTTTTGAAGACCTTTAAGAATTTTGACAGTGGATAAAAGCAATATCAATTGAATATTCTAGTGACTATGGTAAAACCAACAAGTGTAAAACTTTACAGTCACTTAAGTTTTAATTATCGTAATAATGTCGAACATACCAAAAGAACCAATGAAACGGGTAGGTAGAAATGGAAGAAAATAATGATCAAAAAAGTTGCACCAAGTAAACACAACAATGCTCGCTTTATCCCCAATCAGCTAGCCGGGTTTCCCGTACGCACTAGCATCGTATTCTCGTTTATCGATCATGTCGGCGTACGTCTCTTTCACCGCTTTGTGATGAGATCCTTCCCAAAAAACTTTACCGCAACAATTACACACGTAAAAAGTCGTTACATCTTCAAACAACTTCTCCCAGTTACCCGTCCTTAATGCACGTTCAAACTTAGTACCAGATATAAAATCAAGTTGTATTTCAACTCCGTTCTCGCATAAAGTGAAGTTTGAAAGGTCTACTTGTTTACAGCCAGTGAGTTGCTCAGCCGGCATTTCTGCCTGTCCTATGTCATGTTTTAACTCGAATATTATTTGCATTTCTTTTGAAGCAATTTTCGTGTATGTATCCGAGTTGCAATCCTGGAAATAAGGAAATGGATATTTGAGGATTAGAGTTGGTCTAAACCAATAGTCATTAAACAGTGTAAAGTACAAAGAGGAATGAATACGTAGGGGTAGCGTCACTTTTAAAGTCGGGGGTTGGGATGGTTAAATATGTCATTCTTTGTCGTTCTTTTTGTCTTTTTTTATGGTTATTTGTCCTTCTTATTAGATGGTTTAGAAATGCTAGTTGAAGAGTCTCCTACTTTGCTCGAGCATTACCCTATTCCCGGAAGCTTTAGATTAGACAGTGAGTAATCGCACACAATGTAAGAGAGATTGGTGCAAAACGATCGTTAAGATACTTCGAAAGAGACAATTTGTACTTAAGACACTCTCTGATTTCTATTATGTCTAAGAAGTGTACAAAAGCATTATTTTTGAATAAAAATTAAATATAAATTATTCCATCCGTTGAAAGTTCCCAATCTTTTTGGAGAGAACAACAAAAATCGCAGATTCTTCTATACAAAAGTAAGGACTATATTTTTTTAAGGAGTAATAGAAGTAAATAGAGAATTATAAAAGTAGAAAATTCTTGTCCTTTGGTGTAAGTCCAAACGTTTTTACGAATCACTCTTCCTGCAAATTAATTAGGCCTTATTTCCAGGAATCATAGGAATTGGGCTATTCCAGAAATAGTCTGTACTCCCTATGTTGAGAGGGTGTGACGCCCAAGGTGGTCAGGAAAATGGAAAATCAAGGGGGATCTAGTTTTTCGAGTTCTGGGGTGAAAATTCAGGGTGGTCAGTAAAATGAGGTGAAAGATCCAGGGTGGTCCAAAAAAACAAAGGGGGATCCTGAAAAATTGAGGAAAAAATCTGGGGGGGTGTCCTTTTCCCCAGAAAGACCTCAACATAGAGGGTACTTTTTTTCTGGAATAGCTCATTAATTAACATGACAAACAAACGGTCATTAGTTCTTACCACGCATCTAGAGAGGATATCTTTGCTTCTGATGGCAATATGATAACGTGTGAAAACCATCTTAACTTGTTCACGTGGGGTACCGTCTGGTACCCACATCACCATGTCTTCACCAACGTAACCACGGATCTGAGAATGAAGAAAAAATAGTGCTGTAAATAGAGATAAAGCTTTTATACTTTGTGCTAGCCAAAATCAATAACAGTGCTCAATGTTAATGATAACAAA
Source organism: Clytia hemisphaerica (assembly GCF_902728285.1). Lineage (NCBI taxonomy): Eukaryota > Metazoa > Cnidaria > Hydrozoa > Leptothecata > Clytiidae > Clytia > Clytia hemisphaerica. The sequence goes on along the minus strand of NW_027103770.1, from coordinate 1,520,089 downwards.
GCTTTTTACTAGTTTGACTCAAACTGGGATAAAGTTTTTAAAGATTTCAATTCATGATATGCATCACTGCAATGTCTTCTGACATTACATCACAGACCCAATAGCTGGTTGGTTGTAAGTGACGTAAAATCAGTCAATACATCACTTGCAACCAATCATCTGTTGGGTCCGTGGAAGACATTGCAATGGTGTATATCATGAATTGAAGGTAGGGCTCCTTTATTGGAGACAAACACAGAGAACGTTATCATCAGGTCGCCGCTCTAGTTTTATGGAATTTTTTTTTATGGAATTTTCAAAAACTCTGTTGTTTTGTCATCTAGAAATTTTTGATGGGAATCAAAAGCCCCGACTAAAATTAATGCACTGCACTGAACCCGATGCAGCATTACAACATAGTGTTCTAACATTGAAAGTACCATCGAGACCTGAGAATACACCTTTTCGACCGCAGCCGCCAATTGCCACTTGGCATTTTTTTGTCCGTTTTATCACCCTAAAACCGTCCCAGTCTTTTTTCGGCTACGGTCGAAAAGGTGTATTCAAATTATAATGGTTAGGTATGCTATGAAGCGAAGCACAGGCTGTAAAACCTTTTTGGAGGTTTCAGCATCTTTTCACTTTCAGGGTATAAGCATAATCGCTTGAAAGTTTTAAGGTAACAAAAATGAAATATTTTCCGCGTCATGAATATCCATTGAAGATTTCAAAACAAGAAAATGTTTGATTTATTTATGAGGGGGTATAAAATGAAATTCATTCATGTTTCGTCATAGAAGGAATAGGACTAGTCATCAATAATGCATCACGTTACAAACATAGAGCAGGGGAAATGGGACGAGAAAAAAATAAAGAAAAATCAGAGAAGATAGCAGGCAATAATAGGATTTATACAACACTTTTTGTGAAGTTCTTTATGATACATATCACAACTTAGAAACATAAAATTGAAAACCACTAGGTCGTAAAATGTGTTTGCCGAAACGGTAGAAATTAACGAAGGAAAACAATTAAGAGATTGTTCATTATGAAAAACTGAGTCAGCATAAAATATTCTGAATCTCATGTCTCTCAGTGTCACTGTGGTAACTAAATAACGGAAAACAGTGATTTTAAATAAAAGATTTTAAAATGAAAATTGGGGATACATGAGAAAAGAAAAAGTAATAGTTCTGGTACGGGTGAGAGAGTAAAGTTATGATTCAAAATCATTCTTATTAATGTAATAATCTTTGAAACGTAAAACAATTTCAGCAAGAATTTAAATATTGAAAAAAAGATTAAGTCAGAAATTGGATTGTCAAAATTTCACAGAGCAATAAACGTTGAAAACCATCGGGAATCAACATTGAAAACAGAAGATGAAGAAGAAAAGGATAGCACCGATGGTGTTTACTGAAGAATCCAGTGGAAGAGAGAAAGATTACCATGAATTTTATGGTCAACTTGAGGAGAAGAGAGAACCAGCAAAGTCAGCTGTTCAGGTAAGTTGCTTTAACGTAGTTTTTTAATATTGAAACCTTAATTTGGTATAATGGGTTTCAAAGTTAAAAACAAGATTTTCTTTGGGGGGGGTGCAGAAAGGTAAGGGATGCAAATTGGTGCCTCTGATCACTTATTTCGGCGCCCTTTCGCTTTTTTATACACATTAGAATAAGAATTTTTTAGCCAACAAGAGAAAAAATACCCAAAAATGTTCGAACGCTCTCCGCTCGAGTGATTTTTACAAAGATAGTTTACTTTTAATAGGGCGCGCAAAAATCCAAACTCTCAAAAATGTATCCCTAGGTTTGCTCGACCCACCAAGATACTGTTAGTCATTATGAAATACTCTCCTCGAGTTAAGATTCGGGTTGAAGTAACACCTAAAGTATCCCTTTTCTTACAACAACAGGTTTTGGAGGAGCGACAAAAGATTCGTGACAAATGGTATACGCTCAGTAATTCAGTTCGCAGGCTTAACAATGTCAAGAAATGTTTCGAAAAAGTACGCGACGATTTGCATCGTACGGGTTTAAACAAAAACTGCGATTTGACCACGAATTGCTTACTGGAGAATGCATTGTCAGAGGAAGTGAAGCAGGTTAAAGACTTACTGATGGAAGAAGAAGCGAGAAGCGCCAGAGTGCCTTCTGATTGGTTAATACGATATTTCATAGAACTAGCAAAGGATTTTGGGAAAAATGATGTATCATGCGTAGATTTCGCATTGATCGAAAGTAAACTGAAGCAAGGTGCAGAGATAGGAGCTGTCGATCGATGGGGTCAAAGTGTGTTGCATGAAGTGGCAAGGATTTGGCATGTAGATGTAGCAAAGTTTTTCCTCTCACATGGTAGGTATACGCTTTCTCGTATGCACCAACCGAACGTATATATTAAATAGCATTTGCTTAACCCTTTGTGCGCGCTGTTTTTTTTGAAAAAGTTGAAATTTTTCTAAATGTTTATTTTTGAAACTGAAGACTTTAAAGTGCCATAAAATCTTATGATTTAGAAGATGGTTTTGGTACCATTAGAAAGCCATTTTTATACTCTTTCTAAAAGCATTTGGTTTATGTCCCTTTAAATCAAGTGGTCAGGAGCTATGGCCTCAAGTCTGGGACTCAGTATTTTGGCTTGTTTTGGACGCATGTACGCGTCCCTCGTGGTCTAAGGCTTAACTAACTATCTAATCTATTGGTCACATAGACATGATTTTTCATCTAAATCTTTTAGGTGCTGATATCAATTTACCTGATAATTTTGGACGCACACCATTGCACGTAGCATGCGCAGTAGACTACCCAGAGATGACAGAATTCTTGTTGGAGATGGGCGCCAAGTTGGAAGCACGAACGAACGAAGAGTCGCAAACACCTGTTCATTACGCAGCACAGAATGAAGCAACTGCTAGTTTGAAAATTTTGTTGGCTCGTGGAGCAAAAATTAATGTTTTGGATTACAAAGAGAGAACGCCATTACAGGTTGGTGTGAAAAACGATTCCACGTTCATTTTGTGTATTTACATTATTCAAATTGCAGTGAGGTATTCGGGCATTTAAGGTATGTGTTCACCTTCCTTGACACATTCTCTTTAATTGATCATATCTTTAGAACAACAAATTTTTATACATCAAAAGTATATATTTTCTGAAAGCCAATAGTATTCTCTTTCTAATGGTAAAAGTTTCAGCTGAATTTAAAAAACTGGGCAGGATATAATTAAAATCTTAAGAATTTTAACCTTACCTACTTCAAAGAAGTTAAAGTCACCCATAGCTTTTGAAATTTGAAAAAATAATTTCGATACTATGTTCCCAATAGATTGAACCAAAAAAATGTCTTAGGATTTTTTTTTGGATCGACTTTAACTCGAGAAAACTTAAAAATTGTTAAAATTTGGAAAAAAATCATTCATTTCTCGATTTTTTTTTTCCACTTAACCTGAACTTGTGAAGCTTTAACTCGATTAGAAAGAAAATCCTAAGACATTTTTTTAGTTCAATTCTTTGCCGAAAATATATAAAAAAAATTAAGTTCATAGCTAAATGCTATGGGTGACTTTAACCTCGTTAAAAGTAGTATGGTATGGTAAAATTTCATTTTTTTCTACATCAATTTGAAATTTTTGACGAGATAATTACTGTTTAATTAAGTAATCAGAGAAATGTGTCAAAAATGTTACTATTCAATAGATGTGAGAATAAACATCAGCTGAATTCTCTCTTTTCTCTTTGTTGTTTCCGAAAGAGACAATTATTTGAGTAAATAATCCATCATAAGACGAACTTTGTTTTAAAATTTAAATGGTTATAACTCTGGATCAAAAAAAGATTTTAAGATCGCGATTTTACCAAAATGAAATCCAGTAACTTTTCTTCCACTTTGACTGAAGAAAAAATTTTTGACAAAAAATCGGAAAAAAGGTGTACACATACCTTAAACTAATACGTCCCACTCTCTGCAACTTGAACAGTCAAAACGTTGTGCAAATTCGTTCGAGATAGGGTGATTTCGAATGACAAAGTTGGTTGTTGAAGAAATGTATTTGATTTATAGTCTATATTCTGCTTTCATTCGTTTTCTAGTTGGCAGCAGAACTAGACCGGTCGACCACAGCAGAATTACTGTTAGACGAGGGCGCACCAGCGGGCGTTTATGATGATAGCAAATTAGCTACCCTGACACTCATGATTGAAAAAATGCCCTCAGTGGTAAGTACAACACATGCATCTACTGACTTTTATATAGCCTGAACAGGGCTATATCCGCCATCTTTTGTCGGAGTTTTTTTGAAAATGGTACCCGCAAAGAAGCCATCGCGTTGTTAAAAGTCAACGTCAAACGGCGCTACATCACTGCGTATTTTCAAGGAAAAGTTGATCTAGCGCTCTTGATGCATTTACACCGCTATCGAGTAGTGCTACCATTAGGGTACCACAAAAAACTCACATCAAAGATTTTGCTTGACCGGGGTTAAGAAACTTGGTCCAGGGTATGTAAAGGTCAGTGGTTATATCCTTTAGTAAAAATCCTGGAGGTGTATCCTCTGAAAGCAAAACCTTAAGCTGTAGTTACACATTGGCTCTGAAGGGCCAAATAGTCCAAAATCGAATGCAATGGTGAAATTTTTAGTTCGACACGATGATTCGATATTAACTTTCTCCTATATTTTCTTTTTAGGCATTGAAAGCACTGGATCAATTCTATACTGTAAGTCGAGCCAACCGAAAACAATATTGCTACTTGAATTATCTCATACCACCAATAGAAGACAAAACATGTTTCGCAAAGTCTCCTTTACACGTCGCCGTGGAATTCAAACAGTACCAAATATTGTTGCACCCTGTCTTTCAAAGACTGGTAGAAGTCAAATGGCAATCTCTTGGTATGTGGGGAGCCTTATTTTATGGCTTAATGAACTTGATCATGAATCTGTTATGGACAATTCGGCTGTGCTTGATCCCTATAAAAGCTGACGAAACGTATAAGGGAGATTACTTAGCGGTCAATGCTTCATTTGACGCTTTAGCAGTTTTCGCCGTGGTTTGCTTGTTTGTATCTGAAACAAAGGAGTTTTTGAAATCGACACGGTTCACGGAAAGATTTAAAAGGTGGCGTGAGAGCAACATCCAACGTGATTTGAAGTTTGCGCACCCTAGATGGCCGGAAGAGCGCGCGTACTTGGAGCGCGAGATCCGCGCGTGCGAAGATTACACATCATCGTATTTCAGAGACAGATGGAACTTCTTGGACTGGTTAACACAATTCTTAATGGTAGCTACTATCATTCTACACTTATTCAACATCACATACCACACCAATTCGACTAGTGATTGGTTTCGAGGGATCTCATCCGCGACACTGCTCTCAATGTGGTTACGTTTGCTGAAATACGCACGACCGTTCCGCTCGGTCGGCCTCTTCGTTGTCATGTTGAGCCACGTCATTAGTGATACGTTACGTATTTTGTTCCTCACGCTCCATATTTTCATCCCGTTCGTGGCGGCGTTCTGGATGATGTTCGGTATATATAATATTAAAGGGTACACGTTAACGCACGGCGAACTTCTTTACAGTATTTTTCAAATCGGAGTCGTGGGAGATTACGGGGGCGAGGAATTAGAGAGACACGCGCCCGTTCCGTCAAAGTTACTCGTCGGCGCGTTCATATTTCTTGGTGGAATTGTCATCTTGAATTTATTCATCGCTCTGTTATCAGATACTTTCCAACGGGTGTATGATAATGCCAAAGCAACCGCCCAAATGCAGCGGGCGGCAACGATTATCGAGATGGAGAACACGTTAAGTTCGACACGCCAACGACACCACAATGAGAAAATCATCCGGAGATGTTCGCCTGAGGTTCTGTACTACGATGATGACACCATAGAGGAAGATAGCGCCATGTTGAAGAAAATGACACACCAAATTAAAGCTCGTGTTGAAAAGGTACACGATTACTTAGAAACTCAAGTTTCTGAGAAAACGATCAGCCCAGACCACGTGAACCTAAGTCATGACACGTTGAGAACGAACGAACAGCTTACATACAGAGATCACGATGTGAAATATCTTGTGCAAGCCTTGAATGAACTAAAAGCTGACTTCTATAAAACAACCATACAAACCAGAGCTGAGATAGCAGGCCTCGGGCTAATGATGAAAGACTTGATTGACAATCAAGAAAAAATGAACACAAAGTCGAGAAAAAAGAAAATTATTAATGACATTAAGGAAAAGAGCAGCACTTATAAATCGAGTTCAATAACTTCTGAAGAACAACAACGAGTAGAGCTACCACCATTGACACGTGATTTTGTCGACCAAAGAAAATTACCTACTAGAGGAGACAGTAGCCGACACGGAGAAACAGATGATGACCAGACTGAACATAAATCCAAAGCTAATGAGCCACTACCTCAAAAGGATGAATCAATTGTTACCCGAGTGGAAAGTGTTGAGGGGAAACCACCCGAGAATGATTTTTACGAAGGGTATACGTTCAAAGGGAGTGGTGCAATGAATGATGATCAAATTATCAAACGAACTTGGGGATCAATCTTCACGCAAATGTCCGAGGGAAATGCTCTCCGCAGAATAGCGGAAGCCGCCTCAGCACGTGAACAAAAATTTTTGAAATTTACAGACCAGAATGATATTCACCCGAATAAATCATTCAACATTTGAAGACAATGATTATTTATAACTTCCGATTTTTTGTATATTTTGATAACGTAATTTAAAAAAAAATTTTGACAACGTAATTTTTTAACAATTTTTCGAAAAAAGAAAACTAAAGATAGATAAAGTTTTAACACGATATCTTCATAAGGCCTCAAATAAATAAATAAATCAAAATATCTCCAAATCAATATCAATAGAGAAGAGGAAAATAAAATTATCTTACCATGAAGAAGGGCTTTCCTCGTGTTAAAATGATTCGTTTTTCTTTATGCGATATCTGAAAACGAAACCAGAAATTCTTTTCCAAAAAAATTTAGTTCCAATTTCTAGGTAAGCGACTTTAATAATAAAAGACGTTTAAAAAAACTTTCTGTTGAACAGTATCAAACCATTTTTTCATTCGTCAGAACAATTTAATCAAATCTACCACCGTTAAGCATAAGATTCTCTTTCCCGCACTAAGATTCTCCTGACTTTTCCGGGATTTTTCCCGTTATTTTCTCAGGGATAGCCGGCATGAGATTGGAAAGGCTATTCTACTTAACGCAAAATCTTGTGTTTACTTACAAAACAGCCTATACTTCCGAATCTTATTTTTTCAACTACCCGGAGTTCTGATCTTTTTCCGGTAGAAAAGTGGCAGTGGAATCTTAGTGCAGGAAATTGGAATCTTATACAAGACGGTACGTTCTTAGTCCATGGTCAGACTTACTTGCAATGCAACAGAATGATCTTGACCATCCTCTAAAATGAGTGTGTCCACGCCACAATTACGCAATTGTCGACCCAGTCCTTGTAGCATGGTGTCACAAACTACTTTCAGTTTCGTTGATGGTCGAGGAATCCCTTTATAAAGTGGCTTGTTATCGGGCAACCGTACCTAGAAGTCAATACACATTTTGTTATAAGAACAAACTTTATAAGAACATAAGGATTCGATGCTCAAAATATTAAGAGCAAGTAAAGAACATTTTAAGGCTTCGCAGACTCGGAAACATCCATTTTCTTAGGAAAATGGACAAAAATACTCACAATATGGCGAAATATTTTTAGGCTTAAAACTCAAAAAGTTAAGAACATCGGAAGGCTTCAGAAATTTTGGATGTTCTTATAAAAAACAGCGTGTAGGGATTCCATTTCCTACAACACACTGAAATAATTTACATTTGACCAAATTAAGTAGTTTTAGTAGAGTAAGTAGTTGTAGTAGAGTAAGTAGTTTAAGTAGAGTAAGTGAATTAGTAACGAAAATATAAAACCACTTACCTTTTCTTTATTTTCCCGTTTATCGTATTTATCTTTTCGTTGTTGTCTAAGAAAAATATGATGTGTTATTCTCATCTTCCAACAGATCCTGATTTCTCCACACACTGTATGGTTTCAACTCGGTCAGGGGTGTTAAAAGGTTCCGTTACAACTGGTAATAGCCGTATTAGCTCAAGTTCTCCAAGTCACAAATTTCAGGAGGCCATCTGAAATCTTTCTCAACTAGAGGGCACCATTATGCAAGGGGTCACCTAAATCCCTAGGGGGGGCTACAACTTACACATTTAGACAAAGCCATACACGGTGGTTGCTACTACGTAAGTAATCTACCTAGGATTAACATTTGAAATTTTCAGAATGCTAGAGGTGAAACTTCAACCTTCCCCAAGCATGTAAAAGCGATGCCTTTGAAATTTGTGCCGCCTTTCGGATGACATCTGATTCTTCGAATGAATCTAGAACTTTCTTTGTTTCGGCGTTTTAGTTTTCAAATTCTGGCGGTAAAGGTTACTTCCAAGTCCAGCGTTTGTATGGAAAACAATCGCAAGCAAGTGGCTTCAAATCCTACAAACCTAACTGGTTTCAGACGAGATAGCCTCTCTATCATTTAAAATGATAATCTAATTTTTTCGGAGTGTTTATTATTCCATAGTTTCCAAGCAGGTCGTTGAGGACGTTAAAAAGGTCAATAATATGGAATAAGGTAGAAAAATACAGTATCACTTACCCACCAACCGGTTTAGTTTTCAGCCATTTCGTTTTCATTTTCTCTTTGGTGTTGAAGTTCAGGTCATACTTTTTCACAAAATAACACAGCCTATCGTAAACCTCTAACAAGCAGTAAGCATCAAGGGCTGTGAAAAGGAAGATCGGAAGATTCACAATTAAATTTGCTAAATTCAAAAGTGTGAATAATTTAGAAAGTCTAATACCCTGTATCCACGAATAGCTACACTTCATCAAATCTGATGTAAGACTTAAAGTTTGGTTAAACCGGTATACCCACGTGTCTCCTATAAATCTGTTGACGTTGTTGCTGTTGACGACCAGAATTGAAAACAAGATGGCGGACTAGTCAGCACTAAATCTTGACACGTTTTCTATATATGGGTAATCCGATTCAGTCAAGTAGTTAGAGATCAGCGGCAACAACATAAATTACTCAGAACAAAGAAGTTTCCCCTTACCTGCGTAGTATAATTGTTGTTCTTGGAGTGGTCGACGTTCCCAATCGGACACTTGAAACGTTTTATCGAGACTTTTACCCAGAGTTCTATTGACCAGCATGCTAAGGCCTTTATCAAGTAAACTTTTGTTGTCAAGGTTGTAGAGCTCATTCTGGACCATTTGATGGGGTAAAATCTGGAGAAGGAGGGAAAATGTACATATCAATCAAAATTCAATAATGGTAAAAGAAATTCCGAGGCTCGGCCACTGAGTTTGTATATAAAACTTTCTCAATCCTGGTCAACAACCTACTGATCCTGGACTAAAATAGGGTATATCCCCCATCTTTGATAGGACTTTTAGGAAAGTGTTGACCGGTGGATATGGATACGTTGAATGCATTTACATCAAATCCAGGCAACACAATTAAGTAATGTTAGCGTTAGGGTACCATATACCAATATCTTTAATTGAAAGTGTAAAAGTAACAATGGGCGAACTTTCAAGTTCAACTGGTGACACTAATACGATAAACGCGTAAGAAAACTGAAGGTTTTAGAATGGAGTAGTTTATAATCCATGTAATACAGTAATAAGGGTGTTATACGATACTATGATAGTTGTTAATGGTAGTTAAATGGTATTTCTTTGGTGCACGTTTTTTATAAGAACAAACTATATAAGAACATAAGGCTTCGCTGGCCAAAATGTTAAGAACAACTTACGAACATTTTAAGGCTTTGAGGACTCAAAAACACCCTATTTCTTAGGAAAATGGTCAAAAATATTCACAAAAATGTCAAAATAGAACATTTTTAGGCTTAAAACTCAAAAAGTTCAAGGACACTCCAAAGGCTTCAAAAATTTTCGATGTTCTTATAAAAAATACTACGATAAAACATACCTTTTGACTGACACCACATAGATCTACCAGAGATTCTGCATTCTTGACCATCTCTTTGGCGTATTCAAACATCCCAATAATCAACTTCATATCACCGGTAATGCCATAACCTTCAATAAGCGAGAAAAAAGAAGACTTTGAAGCACAAAGGAATTAAAAAAGAACAAAATTTCACTCAAAATAGAGAACAACCTGTCACGGAACATTTTAGACGATCGATTAAATTCAGCGGTTTTTTGTTTACTAAGTCCTACAATATATGTGACCCTCCAAACGATTTGGAGTACATTAAAAACGAGACCGAGACGATGTACTCCAAATCGCTTGGGGGATTTTAACATTTTTGTGTGGTTAAAACTTAATTATGTTCTAGTCGTGTCAAGAGAAAAAAAAATACGCCAAATCAATAAATTTCTTTTGACGCGTGTGGGAATTGACGTCAATCAATACCAATATTCAAAGATTTACGGTGAGGACGGCCAAGTTTATCTAGTACCTCGCCAGAAACCTAGATTCTTCATTTCGTTTCTTGGTGGGTAGAAAAGCCTTTCAAGTGTTCTGTCACAAATTTTTTCCATACTTCAATGAGCTGGAAATTTTCAAGTAACGTCAAAAATCCAAAACATTCCAAAAAGTGGAATAGACGTTACAGTGTAGAAAAAAGTCGTGGCGTCTATGTATTACTCTGCTCCAGAGTGTATCTCACGTTTATCGCTTCGTAGTACGGCATGGAATTTGAAATTAGTCGTAGATACTCGGTTTGCGTGCAGAAAACTATGTATAGGCTAGGCCGAGTTGAATCGTTAGAATGTACTTGAATTTTCTATCGTGTCAAAATTTTTCTGTTGTATGGAATACACTCTTGAAAGGCAAAAAATGATTGCGAACCTCGTTCTCGAAGAGTTGTTGCTAGGATACTTCAACGTTGTCAGACATCAAAATTGAAAACGGTCTTGTGGGAAAACATATTATATGTGTAAACGTCGTTTGAAGTAATTATTTCATTGGAAAACGAGGCCCGCAATGCTGTTGATTTATCTCGAGAAGTGTGTGAAATTTCTTAAGACGAAAAAATCAATTTCAGTTCCCTCCTCTAACTTACTAGTAATTACTGAAAAAAGGTATTATTTGCTCAGACTTTTTTATCAGCTTTTTAGCAGAAGCAAATAAGCAAAACCTGTTAACACTGATATATTGAAAAGGGTTTTTAATCTTTGATAGATAGCGACCTGTTGATAAAACTATATGAGCCGACGTAGAAGTAGGTAGAAGTGAAACCCTTCTGCTAATCATTAGAAAGCGTAGGTTTAACCACTTAAAGTTGGTTAAGCCGATGCCAATTATGACCAACCGTTTTGTATGATTTATCATATGACGTCATAAATTAACAATACTAGTTATCATGTTTTGATGAGCAAAGAGTATAAAAATTTGCAAACGAGAATAATTCATAAGGAGATAGATTTGTCAACCTTTGAGTAGAAGAGTAGAAAAGTGATTGTCAATTGGCATACGACTGATTGTAGCTGGCTGTTGTAGAACTTTGAGGAATAGAATCAGGCTGAATCAAAAATCATGATAACCAGGGCGGCAAAGAGGAGCTTAGGCTAGGCTTAGTCTAAAAGAAATGGGAAAAATAATACTGGATTTGAAAGGGTTTTAAATTTTCTCACTTAAATTTTAAGGAAGAATTGAATAATGCAGCTTGACACGATGCTGTTAAGAGCCATTTTTTTTAAAAATCTTCAGAATAAAGAAAGTGTGATACCTCACCCTCTTAGATTTTGATGAAATTTTGACCAAATGATCCATCACACAAGAAAATAAGACTATGAAAATTTCACCTTGATATCTCAAGTAGTTTTGAAGATACAGCGTCTCAAAGATAGGCTACTAAGCGAAAATTGACCCCTAAAAATCATGAACTCTGGTGGGGAGCAGATTTTGAAAGCCAATGAATTTTTATTCAAGTACATTAGAAAGCTGATTTACAGTGGATTTCAAGAACTTTTTGTAGGGAATCAGAAAAAATCAAATTGAGTCTCCAAAATTTTCCCCGAAAATCTTTAGTATCTCCTGTAGAGGGCCTCAAACTTTGTGTAATCTGGGTTTAGAAGCACTTTTAGCTGTCTGCTGATGGTCCTTGGAGACTTTTTTGAAGCAAACTTTTGACTTGGAGTGGTTTACTGGTGGGTTTTGGCCACAAAAATAATATTTTCAGGATTTCTATTTTTGCGTAACCGTCAAAAATGGCCGAAAAAATTGCTATTTTGGCAGATCTGGAGCAAAATTCAAGATGGCTTATCTTTTTGAACCCCCTACAAATTTTTTTGAAACTTTCAGTAATGCTTCCTTAGTAGGTCTAGTTTATAACCTCAAAAAATCTCAGTGGGGCCTTGAAGTCTCTTAAAGATATGATCGATTGAAAATTTGCTTAACTTCGTTGTTTTTTCCCTCCTAAAATGCTAAATCAGGCCCACTTAAGGGCTCTAAAGGTAAATTCTTGTCAAAATATTGGTTGATCTTCTCTAGCCAACTAATCATTGGCATTAAGGGAACAACTGTAAAAAAATTCAGGTCATTTCCATTAACAGATGACATTTTATGACTGTTTCTTTATTTTTAAGTTTAGAATATGTAAAAAAATGGGACTGACATCTGGCCTTTCCTACCATTCCAGGGCCTATATTTTCAGGAAAAGCATCAACCTTTCACAGTTTGGTAAATATTACTCCTAAATATAAGCAGGTTACTTCAACTAAATGGGTTTAACAGTACTTAATTCCTATTCAAAAACTTTTTAGACTCATTCAGAAATCCTACTTTGACAATAATTTGCGCTTTACCGCAAAATTTTTAAGTCCAAGTGTCGTGATTAACTTTAGACTGTCCAATATCTCTATATTTATGTACACTGACAGCCTTACTTGTTGATTCTTAAATAACTAAGCAACATTAATAGGGTGATATTTTATGAGATACTGCAAACAATGATGTTTAAATCTTCTGGACAAGAAATATTGGACAGTCTAAAGTTAATCACGACACTTGGACTTAGAAATTTTGCGGTAAAGCGCAAATTATTGTCAAAGTAGGATTTCTGAATGAGTCTAAAAAGTTTTTGAATAGGAATTAAGTACTGTTAAACCCATTTAGTTGAAGTAACCTGCTTATATTTAGGAGTAATATTTACCAAACTGTGAAAGGTTGAGGCTTTTCCTGAAAATATAGGCCCTGGAATGGTAGGAAAGGCCAGATGTCAGTCCCATTTTTTTACATATTCTAAACTTAAAAATAAAGAAACAGTTATAAAATGTCATCTGTTAATGGAAATGACCTGAATTTTTTTACAGTTGTTCCCTTAATGCCAATGATTAGTTGGCTAGAGAAGATCAACCAATATTTTGACAAGAATTTACCTTTAGAGCCCTTAAGTGGGCCTGATTTAGCATTTTAGGAGGGAAAAAACAACGAAGTTAAGCAAATTTTCAATTGATCATATCTCTTAAGAGACTTCAAGGCCCCACTGAGATTTTTTGAGGTTATAAACTAGACCTACTAAGGAAGCATTACTGAAAGTTTCAAAAAAATTTGTAGGGGGTTCAAAAAGATACGCCATCTTGAATTTTGCTCCAGATCAGCCAAAATAGCAATTTTTTCGGCCATTTTTGACGGTTACGCAAAAATAGAAATCCTGAAAATATTATTTTTGTGGCCAAAACCCACCAGTAAACCACTCCAGGTCAAAAGTTTGCTTCAAAAAAGTCTCAAGGACCATCAGCAGACAGCTAAAAGTGCTTCCAAACCCAGATTACACAAAGTTTGAAGCCCTCTACAGGAGGTGCTAGAGATTTTTGGGGAAAATTTTGGAGACTCAATTTGATTTTTTCTGATTCCCTACAAAAAGTTCTTGAAATCCACTGTAAATCAGCTTTCTAATGTACTTGAATAAAAATTCATTGGCTTTCAAAATCTGCTCCCCACCAGAGTTCATGATTTTTAGGGGTCAATTTCCGCTTAGTAGCCTATCTTTGAGACGCTGTATCTTCAAAACTACTTGAGATATCAAGGTGAAATTTTCAGGGTCTTATTTTCTTGTGTGATGGATCATTTGGTCAAAATTTCATCAAAATCCAAGAGGATGAGGTATCACACCCTGAAGACTCTTAAAAAAAATGGCTCTTAAGCATCATCATCGTATCATCAGCATGTTTACTGGGTACGGAAGCAAACAACTGGCGTAAGACGAATCATCAACATTCATTCCCCATTCAATCCGGCATGGCTTATATGAAATCAAGTTCTCCAAAGTTCTTTGGCGTTGGTATTGGAATCTTGTGGGAACGAGTCTGGGTGAAAGCGCATAACCAATGGCAGTGGGTCAACCATGGCGCACCCTCATTTCTCAAGGGCAACGATCGGCTTGTCTCAACACCCTGCGTGTTAGCTGATGGTAAAGTTTTCGTAATTACGACTGAGGGAAACTTGGTGGAACGTGTTTGGAATGGTAAAGGCTGGGTGTGGACAAAGCATGGCAAACCATTTGAATACGTCAAAGTACACACAACGAAATGCGCCACATCGCAAGGTATGTAAATCTGAGTTCATAGCGTTCACAGCTCCAGACAATACGAGGTTCTTATTTTATTACATATGACTCTTGATGTGTGTCCATGGCATGTGTATCCCTATTCAGTACAGGTCTTTTGTCGAACAAAACTCTCTATTTCAATAATCCCACTCGTGCAAATATCATTCTATTATGAAAACACGTTTTTTTATAAGAACAAACTATATAAGAACACAAGGCTTCGATGGACAAAATGTTAAGAACATTTAAGGCTTTGAGGACTCTAAAACTGCCAATTTTTTAGTAAAATGAACAAAAATACTCATGTTAAGAACAATTTTAGGGCTTAAAACTCAAAAAGTTATGAACATCTCAAGGCTTCAAAATATTTTGGATGTTCTTATAAATAAACGTGTAGATATGTAAGTTCCATCAAACTCCTCTTACCAGATCTTTCAATGAATTACGAATCATCTCTAATAAATGAATCTTTTGTATAATTTTAAGGTAATGAAAGAGGTCGCATCTTTTTGGTTGGCATCGATGGATGTATCTACCAACGTGCGTATACGTACAAGTATAACAAGTGGGGATGGTATTGGAGGAATAATGGTTGTCCCCCTGGAGCACAGGTGAGCATTTATTGTTTTTCTTTTTTTAGCATTTGTCAAAGCCGGTGCAGATGTGCTGTTGATTTTTATCATATTTCTCTGAAGCTTAAGGAATCGATACTGAATTTTTTTTTCTTTCCGCTAAATTTTCGATCATTGAACATCTAAGAAACATCGAAGGAAATGAAAGCCAACTGAGGGTTTAAACCAAGTACTCAACTTGATAGCGCTTTAAGTCTGTGTTTACATGACCATTTTTTCTTTCTGTCTATAGATTAAACATGACGGTATCGATGCAAGTTACTTGCACAGATTTTCTTTACATGGAAAATACTTATACGCCGTTGGCACCAATGGAAACTTATACCGATTACTGTTAGGAACAAATCACCATGGTACATGGCATACTCTAAACAGACCTAATAATGAAAAGATTGCACATCTTTCTGTGGGGCACTCCGTCATGGTGACCACCGAGGTACACAGACTCTGGCGTCATTGGAATCACGCAGGTTTTAGTCTTAAAGGCGAGCGCCCTCATGGCGTTTTACCAAGTGACCCGCCCCTACAGATTTCAAAGTCTGTTGGATATCCCGGTGGTTCTTGTGGTGGTAACTCTATTTTGGCGGTGCTTCAAAGCAAACGCAAATTATGGGGAGCAAAGTTTACGTCGGAATTCGGACCAAGATCTTACGAAGATATTGCGACAAGCGACAAAGAGTTAACGAACGTCCCTGCCATATCAGGAGAGTCCGGGAAATGTCCGAAACTGTTTGTAACAACCGTTTATGGAACAGTGGTGGAATATTCGAAATAAAATCTACTTTTCCTTGTATTTATTTACTACCAAACCTGACCAAAAAGCTATTCTTAATTATTAGCCAGCTAATGAATCTTTGTTTTTAGTTCAATTATTAAGAAATGTTAATGTTATTCTTGTAATAGATTCCAGAATAGCTGAGTGTTACTTTCGTGCAAAAGAATACAATTTTCTTGTCATTCGCTACTAAATCTATGCTTGAAAGTGCCAATTTTCTGGGGGATGCTGCAAGTAAAGAAGGAGTATTGCTAAAGTGAGTCTCATAACTGTTATCAAAGTGTATTGCGCTGTTCCATTTAATTTCCATACAGGGGTGGGGGGTGAACATTTCCTTGGACCCCCTGGAAATTCTTCTCGGAATTAGAAGGATTTCAACATGATGTGCCATTGACATAAATAGTTGTTAAGTGCTCGATATTTCATTGATTGCCATAAAATTTAACAACAGCATTCGAATATTATCTGGCTTGTCTAAAATACATCGTTAGCAAATATGGGAAGGCATCGAACAATGCAAAAATGTCTTTAAAGGTTCTATTCTTAAATAGTGTTCCCGTTTCATATCAGACACATGTCTCATATCAGGACGGTGTCTCACTATTGTTTTTTTGTGCTGAATAAATAAAAATCGTTTTTCACCTCCTCTTTCTGACCAATCTTGCTCCACATATGTGTCAATTTAATGTGAAATAGCTTGTAAATTAAAATTCATGAGTACGTTAAGGGAACTAATTTTCGCGGGAACTAATTTTCACTTTTTTCGCGGTTGTAAAAATTTGAAAAATTCCTAAGAAAATGAAAGAAACTTGTCCAAAAAAGGGGGAAAACCGCGAAAAATTTATTCGACCGCGGAATGCGATTTTTCAATTTTTTCCCGACCGTGAAAATTAGTTCCCGCGAAAATTAGTTCCCTAGGTAAGGTAAGCAAACGATATCATTTGAAAACAAAAACTTTAAAGCGTCTTACCAATCTTGGTGACGGTTCTCTTGGTGAAGAATTGAAAGAAAAATGTCCTCAATGCATCCTCTGCACCGTTCGTGGTGTACAATACTTTGATGTCCAAAATGTAGACACGATCTTTCAATGCTAGTTGCAATATTGACATACTGAGAAAGAGGGAAATAAAATTTTGTTTGGTAAAAAAAAATGATACTGGTATAACTACTAGGCCATTTCAGTCGCAAAGCGTAATGGGTAATTGGGACCACTGCGCGCTAATAACGACTTACTATTGGTCCAAATTTTTGAAATTTTTTGAAGATTATTACGTCTAGCCAACAGAAAGCCGTTATGGAGGCGCAATCAGTCCTGATTACCCATGATCCATTTTGACTGTGAAATGGCTTATGCTTGAGAAAGCAAGAAACTTTGAGTATTGGAAAAAAGTTTCTCCTTTTATTTTTTAAGTATAATACCGCTCTCCAAATCGCAGTATTGAGCACTCTTTTGAATTCAAAGTCAACTGTATAATATGATATTGATATGTAAATGATCGTATCGCATGTTCTCTCAGAATTTGAAAATATTCACGATCGAAACTAAATATTCTCTACAATAACGACCGTAAATCCCACAACTATGATCTATTGGGAGCCATCATGATTAGGAAAGATTATGAGAAAATTAAAGCAGTAGTAATTATTGATATAAACACAATTGATCCATAAGAAAAGAATATGAAAACATACTATTCTTTTTCACCAGCACGACACATGACCGGTTTCCACTCTGCATCGAAACCAATCACATTCCCGTCCTACAAAAGGAAAATATGGTAAAAATACAAATTGATCATTTGAGACTTGCTTGTACTTGACGACCATGGCGCTTTTCTCGATATCGGTGATAAAGAAATCGGGTGTTGGGATTATAGGCTAACTTTACTTTAAGGCTGTACTAACGCACTTTGTAATAGCGCCACACTTTGTAAAACACCCTGACGCACTTTGTAATACTTGACGCACTTTGTAATAATACTTTGTACTTTGCACTTTATAATACAAAGTGCGTCGGGTATTACAAAGTGTGGCGTTTATTACGAAATGCGACGACCTATTGACTAAGTTCCGCATATTAAATTCCTCCAGCCATTCGGGCCGGAAATCATCTGCTCCGTATTACGGAAATAAAACCCTAATACTCGAGCTAATACTTTATAGGACGTCGCGCTGCGTCGCACGGGAAGATTTGCAGTGTTATTGCATGCTAATTCGGGAGAATGTTAGCGTACCAATTTGAAGAAAACATCCACTGAAGTGTAGAGTAATTAGTTATGCAATAGACCGTCGCAATCACCTAAAGGAGTACCCGTAAAAGGAAGAATGTTCGTTCCTGGAATTCACCAAAATAAAAGAACAACCGGGGACCCATCCTCGTGACTAAACACGAGGGGTTTCTTTAACAATTTCAGAATTTGAATTTCTCGGTGAGTTCTGGAACCTTACAGTTCCTTTGTATAAACAATTTCAAAAATTGATTTTAATGAACCATGAATAACTCTCTTGCTCATTACGAGACTATTTTGACTCCTAAAATTTAGCGGCGAAAAAATTACGTGATGACTTCAAAAACATTACATAATCTTAGCGACAGGGTACTAATAGCGAATCAATTTGTTAAGGTTTCAATTTTTGTCTAGCAAAGATTGTAATGCTTTTGGAGTCATTACGTAATGTTTTCATCGCCAATTTCAGAATCAAAATATTAGCGTGATTAGCAAAAGATATATTTTCATGATTGAACTGGTTGATAGCCAGTGCCAGGTTTCTTTTCTAAATTTAAATTTATCAAGATCATTAAAATGATCAATATTGGCTCTAAGACAGCTTTTTTTCTTATTTACTTTTCTAACTCATTGTCTGAGATTCGGTAACGATGCGAATTCCAAGCAAGTTCAAAAATATCTTCGTCTTCTGGCTGCGATAATGACCATGGTTATATTTTCTTAAAGAAAAATTTGACGAGTGAAAATGAATTTTTTTGGTCTTTCCATTATTGCAATAGTATTCTTACTTGAAGGGTCCAATGGTGAGTTCACTTTTAATACCTCCATTTCTTCACTAAGGTTTGTTACAACTTCAATTCAAAAAGTACTTTTTTAAACTCCACTTCTGTTTTTGTTTTGATTTTTCAGTAGTACGCACTTCCTTCAAGGAATCTGGTGTAAAAAACTTTTCCCACAAAGACAATGCTTTCTTTAACTTCATAAATCATAAATCTCCATCATTTTATTTTTAGGGGAAAATAGACCTTCGAATTTTCAAATTAATGAAGGTAAAACGTACCGAGCAGATCAAGTGGACGTAATTCCTGACAAAAGCAAGAGAAATATAAAGAATGATGATTGTAGTGGTAGAATTTCCAGAAAATGTAAGTTATATATGGTCAAGATTAAAGATATGACCTCAAGGAGAGCAAGTGTTGAAAATATTAAGTAAAATAAAAATGAAACATATAAAGGGACTAATATTTTTATAATTATACGGTGTCACTTTTTTACAAAGACGATTTTCAAATCATTTCATTTATTTTACTATAATCTTGTCAAGTTTCAACGTATTGATCTAGGCCATGAGACATTTTATACCACGTGTCAGATTACGCTCAGAATTTTTTTTTAAAAGAAAACACTGTCCCAATATTAGTCGGAAAAATAGCTTTATTTCATGCCAAAAGATTCTATTGTATAAAGAACATGGTCTGTCATCGTGTTTAATTAACCCTGTTAGCATCAAGCTTTTTTTTTTGGGGGGGGAGGTTTCCTACATAGGTTCAGCCCCCCCCTTATTTTTTTGGGGGGGGGCTAAGAAATATTTTGGCCTTTAAAGAGCCTGGGGGCTAAAATTACCAAAATATTTGGGGGGACCTAGATTGTTGGGGGGGAGCCTAGATGATCTGACTGAGACTCTGGGGGCTGTTCAGCTTAATTCAAAAGATATCTTATCTTACTATTAAATCAAATATAAAAAGCAAAAGACTTGTAAACATAAATATTAAAACAAGTAAAATTTAGTTTTCATTTATCAGTACTGTAGTCGCATATATATTTTTTTTACTTCTCTCTACGGGGGCGGGAGAACAATGTTTTTGTTTTTGTTTATCTTGGGACCTGAAGTGTTAGGGATCTTCTCAAAAATAAATTCGCTTAAATAATCGAATTTAAGCGAAAAATTCGCTTAAATAATCGAAGCACTTCGATTATTTAACAATCGAAATTCGACTATTTAGTCACCTCAATTCGATTATTTAGTCCCCTCGGTTCGATTATTTAGTCCCATCGGTTCGACTATTTAATCTTATTATTCGATTAATTAATCCTTTTGATTCCAAAATATAATCGAATTTTCTCCAAAACATCGAATATCGGTTATTTTTTCTTACGTAGATCGAAAACAGCGCAAACAAGCCTTTGTCTACTGTGGATTTGAAAGACAGAAGAAAAAAGATTTTCAAAAAGCCGTAGTCAAATCAACCAATGACTGCATAATTCTTCTTACCTTTAAGGATTTTTGATCTACCAACGGGGCATCATAAATTATGAAATGATAGAATAATCCTTTTGCGAATCACATCATCGCATCATCTTTAACTTAAGTTTCTTAATGTTTGGATAACAATTCCACGATCTCTCCACGATAAAGTACTTCTATCTTTTTCTATCTTTTTAATTTCTTTCCTCTGTTATCAACCTCTCAACACAGTTGCTTCTTTGTTATTGTTTTTCGATTCGAAAATAGCACTCCATCGTTGTGTTCATGTTCAAATCAAAAAGGGCAAAACAAAAAAGATAAAAGGATAAAGGGAGAGCGCTCACAAGATCAAGAATACGTCATTACGTCATATAAAAGCAGGAAGAAAGGGCATACTGGAGAAGTGGGACGTGGGACGGTGGGACGCTCAGGTGGGACGTGGGACGGTGGGACGCTCATGGTGGGGACGCGGTGGGCGCTGAAGGTGGGACGGTAGTGGGACGCTAAAGTGGGACGGTAGTGGGACGCTAAGGTGGGACGGTAGTGGGACGCTAAAGTGGGACGGTAGTGGGACGCTAAGGTGGGACGGTAGTGGGACGCTAAGGTGGGACGGTAGTGGGACGCTAAGGTGGGACGGTAGTGGGACGCTAAGGTGGGACGGTAGTGGGACGCTAAGGTGGGACGGTAGTGGGACGCTAAGGTGGGACGGTAGTGGGACGCTAAGGTGGGACGGTAGTGGGACGCTCTTTTATATGTATTTTGTCTTTTTCTTTCTATAATACAGTGAAGAGGGACAGGTCAAGTACTTATAAACAATACACAGATCGATCGAAATGTTTTTGACTTTTTTCATAGTGAATGGATTATAAAAATAATAACATAATCAATTTGATCGAAGCTACAAAGACACAAAAAGCTAGTCAGTCAGATAAATCAATTTCTGGCTCCTCCTCTTGGCTCTTTTTGTGTAATTCAATTGTGTAATTTACAGAGCAATTTCAACAATTCTAACGCTCTTTTTAGCCCAGAGGCTAAATGTCTAAATCTGCGAGAACTGATTTTAAAGAGTATCATATAAAAAATGAACATTCCAATCACAGGGATTTCCCCAGAGACAAGATGTTTACTTTTCGAATTCAAAATTCGAATGAAAGGAAAACATTCGAATCGACAACAAAGGGTTACACCATCAGCATGAATAATAAAAGTATCCACATTGTTCACGTGAAAGGGAAAACCCGTGAGGTGAAACATACACGTGGCGCCCAAAAACTTCTTTCATCAAATTTTATGAAGTTGACTAGGCTAAAGCAGCGGCGGATCTGAGGGGGTTCAAATGGTTCAGCTGAACCACCCCAACTCTTTTAGTAATAGTAAATAAAAAATACAAAGACCCTTTCCTCAAGTGAAATCTAGTTTTCTGATCGGAGCTGATTTTTCTTCTTGGTCATATCTCGATATTATTTTACCAGGGGTTGTATGCATGTGGCGTGCGATTCCGTGGTGCGCGCGACAATATTAGCTTTTTCCGCGCTAAAAAATCTTTAGGTTATGTGTGTACGGTGCATCTAGCTTTCCGAGCTGTAAAAAATCTTTGTTATGATTTTTTTTTGCGGGATTAAATATATAGCTGCTTCTGTGCTAGGAAATCTTTAATTTTGAACCTGGTTCAGAAAATGCATCCAGTGAAATGGCAAATTTGAGGTGGTTCAAGGAAATTTCTCGAAAATACGAGACCGAACCTGACCGACCGTTTTGAGCGTAAAAGATTTTCCTACAAAAATAACATTCAGTCGCATGTCGTCGCCGGCAAAATATTGAAATGATTTGAAGGGTAGCCATTCGTACGGCAAACGACCTCACTTCTTTGCAAGCGTTCAATGCAAATAAAGGAATTGAAGTCCTGAAAAGTGTTAATAATCAGGCAATTACTTATCTTTTTGAGGACATTTTTGGTTCAATTTAATCAGTAAATTTGAGAGAATCACACAACAATATCAATCAATGTATGATAATTTTGACAAAGACTCTGTGTGATGGAATTTTCATCTGCTTTTGCTTGATGTGGTGAAGAGTGACAAAAGAAAAAGAAAAGACGACTTTCATTCTGAGGAAACATTTTTGTTTTGGTTTATCTTTAGAGGAGAAGCATTCATACCAACAAAAACAAAACTTAAATAAATTTTGCTTGATAAATGAAGTTTGGAATTTTTTATGGGAAAGGACTTAATTGTGCAGAATTGTGAATATTTGGTGGAAGTTTATCGTGTCTTGAATATAATCACGAGATTTACGTTTGGATCTTCTCCCCTCATCGGACATCGGGAATATCATGGGGAAAAAATCTACCTAGCTATGTATGGATCACGTGATTTGCGATTGGCTACGTTTCGAGAGAGTCTTCTCCCATCATTGGACATTGATGAATTTCACATGGCTACGTTTCGAGAGATTCTTCTCCCATCATTGGACATTGATAAATTTCACATGGAAAAAAAGCTAGCTAGCTTTATTTTTAAACTATTATAGAAAAAAACAACAAATTGTTTTATAACAGAGACTGGAAGAAAGGTTCGGTTAGGGAACAACATTTTAGCAATTTGATTGATTTGATGGTGACGAAGAAATATCTGGAAAGGTGAACCCCGGGGGGGGGGTCTAGGTTTGCGAGGTGACGGGTATGTCCGAGAGCAAAATCGAAAATCGACCTTTGAGAGACAAAATTTTGGTGTTTTTTGGGACCCTTTGAGGACTTTTTCCCTAAAATTTGGTCCATTTTTTCCAAATCTTGGTTTGATTTTCACCAATTTTTGGTCAAAATTTTTGGAAATCATGACCCTTTGAGAGAGAAATTTTTGATTTTTGTGATTTTGGGACCCTTTCAGAGACTACTTTTGATTGACCCCTTTGAGAGACTTCGGGAGGAGAAAAGGTACCTTATGGCTCGCACATACCTGACACCCTTTTGCCTAGTACCCCCCCCCCGGGGTGAACCTTCATGCATGCTTCAAGATAATGTGATGCGAGGAAATATTTTGTGTTTCGTCATGTCATAATATGGTACTTTTATACAAAAAGAGACATTGGTGACCTCTGAAAAAATTACCCTCTTTTGCTTAAAATTGTAGGTGGTAATTTTGCAATTTTTTGGTAAAAATCACCCAATTAGCATTTTGTAATGACCTCCAATTTATGAAATTTTCCTGATAAAGTGCCAAAACCTTCATTTTCCTTGTTTTTTTTTTGGGAAAATCCCCCCAAAATCAGTTAATAATGACCCCCCATTTTATGAATTTTCTCTGTTAGGGTACTGCCACTGCATCTTCCATCCCCTACAATTAAGCATAAAAGAGTACGATTGAATGCAGAATTTATGAAATGATATATAACACAATCTCTACAATAGAATTATAAACAACACTCCAAACAATTGAAAAAGTTGAAAAAGTGCTTTCCTACAGATTGTTGATGATTACTGTCCCTTAAAATTCTTAAAAACATCAAACTTTTACTTTGAATGTAAAAGTACTTTTTTATGAGATTATTCATCTAATTTCTTTCTGAATGAGAGCTAGAATTTCTTTAGTCTATTTGCACATAAAACACATTATATCAGTACTCATGGTGTACTCCACTTTTTGGCAATCTTTTATTTTTCCATCTTATTGTATTCCTTTGTTTTATATGTATTATATAAATAATCTCCTTTATTTTTTAACTTGATCACTGTTTTCAAAATATTATCCATTTCTGGTTTTATAATGTAAACATACTCAACATGAAAAGTTTTTGCTTGATTGTCAGCCAATTAATTTGCTACAAAGAAATTCCATAAAAAATGGTTATAAGAATAAATTATTTTAAACATTCACGAAATGAAACTGAAGTGTGTAAAGTATTTAATATTATAAATTGTCTTATTTTTTCTTCAAACTTTTCTTCAAAACCATTTATTTGCTCTTTTATCCATGGCTTTTTCAAAAACATTTTCTGCAAGAACCATGAATATATAGAATAGAATATACACCAAACAAGCAGTTTTGAGCAGGATCTGGGTGTCTGTTTTATCAAAATAAAAAGTCAAACCAAAGAAATATAAGAAATATAATACTCTTATATTTTCTTTGCTCAAACTATATTTCCGTTTTATGTGCGTTTTATGTACGTTTTATGTGCACAATTGCAGTTAGGGAATTTCCCAATGTATATATGAATATCACCACAAACGATTATTACACGTTCAGCGTCTGGCTGTTCAAGCCGGGTCAAAAAAAATTGGCCTGCCGCCCTCCTTTCAGCGCATGTTAACCCGCTGAGGCCTATGTTTAGAGTTCATAGGTAATGGGGACTGAAGACGTGCAGGCGCTCATTAACGTCCCCCATGTGGAATGGAAAAAAGGTGACACCGCCCAAACAGGGCGGGTACAAAATTTACGCCCAAAACGTTTGTTCCGAAAAATTTTTTTTGAAAAGAGATTTTTGAACCCCCTCAGAAAAATCCCAGATCCGCCTCTGTAAAGATTTTTAAAGTCGCGTGTCCATCGTTGAAAGTTGTTTTTAGATTTTTATTGAGTTTTTTGGTTTTATTTTCATTTGTTTGTGCATCATTTTTTTTCGAAATACGTTATCGCAGACTTACAGTAGTGTTCTATAAATTACTAGCCAAACCAAAAGAAAAGGAGCCAGAAATTGATTTCACATTTTTCATTAAATAATTATAAAGACAAAAAGACAATATTCTAATAAAAGAGCGTCCCACTTGAACGTCCCACTACCGTCCCACTCATGCTGAGGGGAAAGCCCTTTATTACAATTAGAATGTTTTCTTTTCATTCGAATTCAAAATCGTGTTTCTGGGGAAACCCCTCTGATTCGAATGATTTTGTTATTCTCAATAAATATAAACTCTTCGAAATATAGTCAGGCTGCTGCTGGACCACTTTGTAAAAACCTTAGTGTGAAGAATCTAAAACCTATTGAAAACCTGTTATATATTAAAAGGGGGTAAAAAAGTTTTACTGGCCATTAGGTTTTCCCAGATTTAGCCTAGACAAAGTTGCAAAGGATTGAAAGTGTTGGAAAATAATAAAATTGTTCTATAAATTAGACAATATGAGCCTGAAGATAAGGAGCCAGAAATTGATTACACATTTTCCGGTGTTTATTTCTGACTCGCACGCATATTGCTTGGTAGCTTTTCGATCAAACATCCAATTTGAATATTATTATTATTCGTTTATCATCCACTATATGATAAAAAAAATCAATATATATATTTTGGCCGAAATCCTCCCTGTGTAGGTTGAAAACTGAAGAACAGATCATGTATATGTGTTTTGTGAAAGTATTCATTTACTCATATTGAGTTCTTTTTTACTCGTACATAATTATCAGAGAAGCAAAAATACAAAAGCCTTACGAGAGAGCGTCCCACTACAGTCCCACCTGAGCGTCCCACTACCGTCCCACCTTAGCGTCCCACTACCGTCCCACCTTAGCGTCCCACTACCGTCCCACCTTAGCGTCCCACTACCGTCCCACCTTAGCGTCCCACTACCGTCCCACTACCGTCCCACCTTAGCGTCCCACTACCGTCCCACCTTAGCGTCCCACTACCGTCCCACCTTAGCGTCCCACTACCGTCCCACCTTAGCGTCCCACTACCGTCCCACCTTAGCGTCCCATCTGAGCGTCCCACTCGAGCGTCCCACCTGAGCGTCCCACCGTCCCACGTCCCACTTCTCCAGTATGCCGGAAGAAAGCATTCTTTTGCTCTATTGTTCTGTTCGCAAACGTCAATCATGGCGTTTTGATTGGTCAATGCAACATTTTTTTCTTACAAGTGACGTCATGCTCTATTATTCTGTTTGCAAAAATGGATTCGAATTTTACATCCAGGTTTTTTTTTAATGGCTAGATAAGAGATCGAATCATCGGCGCAGAATTGATTTTGCACTTTTTGTGATCTAAAAAATGAAGTCGTTGCATTGTTTTTGCGCGAGTTCTATTTTCTGCAAATCAAATTGCGTCACGCATTCGATAGATTCGAAAATGTTGCAATCAAAACATTGAATTCATTTGTGATTTTGGTTTTGAGAAGAAAACATTTTCTAAAAATTAAACCTAAAATATTGTGATCTTATTCATATTTTGAAAAGACTTTGAAAACAGAAAGTTATAAAATTTATTACATTGATGGTTGTAAGAGGTATGTATGTATGGAAATGGAATGCTTTGTTTGCTTCAGTTTTCACTACAGACTTTCCTCCCTTCGATGGGAGCCTTATTTATCTAAACTTTGTTTTTATTAATGGTGATTCATTTTTGGATATCAAAAACTCCCAAGGATAACCAGTAAGTTTTATTTATTTTGGAGGTAAAAAATGCTAAAGAGAATGAGTAGATATGTGTCGGTGATTTGTAAAATAAAGGGATTCTTTTTCGAAATTGCGCTTCCATTGAAACGTGAAGTTAAAATTGACGTTACAGCATTTGAAAAAAGATATAACTTCAAGGCAAAAAAATCGGATTACAACCTGTACTTTTTTATATATCATTTTTTAGCATTTTTTATCCTCTTTCACTTGCGATGGGTGGGAAAATTGTCCAAAACGAATTTAACCAAAAACCATTTTACCGAAATTCGGTATTTTTGAGAGGATCCCTAAGATATAAGCGAAAAAGGATTAATTAATCGAATACAAGGATTAAATAATCGAATAAAGGAGATTAAATAATCGAATATAGGAGATTAAATAGTCGAAGCTATTCGACTAAACGACGGCAGCTATTCGATTAAATAGTCGAATCATTAATCGAACTTAATAATCGAAAATCGATTATATTTTTGAGAAGATCCCTTAGGGGACCTAGCACAAGGCAATTTTTTGGGGGGAGCTAAATTGTTGGGGGGGACCTTACTTTGTTGGGGGGAGCTAGAAACCTGGCTGAAGCTATGTTCCTATTATCAAGGGGGTGTTTTCAACCCCCCTTGAATAACTTTTTATATAAAGGTGGTATGAACGTGAAACTGGGCAGAAGGGAATTCACAGAGAGAAAAAATATTTGGTCGATGACCTCATCATAAAGATAGTGAAGTCATCACCAAGTTTCACATTTACCACTGATCAGTTAGATTAGAGTCTTCCTCTTGCTGAACTTTGCTTTTTTCTTTAATCAGTTCGTTCTTTTCAGGTGCGAGGACTGGTTGTAAGAAAGTTTGCCGACAGAAACCGAACTTCATAAACCAATGTACACCAGTGAAGAAATGTCGTTACGAGCGTTGTACGTCATGTTATCACGCAACGCATTTGGAATGTGACACTGGTGGAAAGTGTCACGTGGTATGTGGTCAAAAATGCTTTGTAAAGAGCTATCCTATTCTTATTAATAGAAAGAAAGCCCAATAGGAATTCTTGAGTATTCAATCAATCATTACCAGTTCTTATCAATGATTTCAAATATTTACAACATCAAACGTATATGGTCTCTAAATGTTTTGTAAAAATGTAAGCCCTCAATGAGTTCCAAATATTGAAAAAAAGTTGTAGGATAACAGATGAACAGATTCTGATTACTTCGAGTTCGTATTCACTCTAAAGGCCATGGCTGCGTAAGAGAATCTTACAATAAATCTAAACAAGAAAGAAAGTCAAAAAAAGTCTTAAACTCTGTGTAAGCATAATATCCGAGCAGATTCTGATTACTCAGTGCACGTATTCACTCTAAAGGCCATGGCTGCGTAAGAGAATCTTACAATAAATCTAGACAAGAAAGAAAGTCAAAAAAAGTCTTAAACTCTGTGTAAGCATAATATCCGAGCAGATTCTGATTACTCAGTGCACGTATTCACTCTAAAGGCTATGGCTGCGTAAGAGAATCTTACAATAAATCTAGACAAAAAAGAAAGTTAAAAAAAGTCATAAACTTTGGGGTAAGCATAATATCCGAGCAGATTCTGATTACTCAGTGCACGTATTCACTCTAAAGGCTATGGCTGCGTAAGAAAATCTTACAATAAATCTAGACAAGAAAGAAAGTTAAAAAAAGTCTTAAACCCTGGGTAAGCAGATTCTGATTACTCAGTGCACGTATTCACTCTAAAGACCACGGCTCCGTTTTAGAATCTACCCATGTTTGCGGATCGCTTTGATCTTTTTCATACAGATTTGGGATGAATATTAAATGAGCTTTTGAGCGCGTCGATCAAAATCAAAAACGTCAAACGTTACATAGTATTAGAACCTAGTCGCTTCTCGCTTTTTTAAATTATGATAAAAAGAAAGAAAGGAGGTGCGCCTCTATGCTGATAATGCAAAATAAACAATAGAAGTTCTCAAATTTATGCTCGTGCGGCACAAAAGAGAGAAAATTTAATTTGTTCTTTCTTTTGTTAAAAAATGTTGGATAAGCAAATGGTAGGAGATACGCTAAATGATGCAATTTAACTAAACCCAGACCCCTTACCTGGAAAAGTTGCTTTGTCATCTCAACCAGACCTTTGACGGTATCGACGAGATGGATAGATGAAGTGGGTAAAGACAATTGATGGTAGCTTTCTAGATCTTCCTTCTCTTGCTCAGAATCATAAAAACCTATGGTAGAATTGTGCCAAGAAAAATTAAAACAATGACATCTTCCCGAAGGATAAAAAATTGCATCTATCGTGTGGAATTTCTGGCCGAGCATTTTGACTTCACTTCTGGTATTTAGGTAAACGATTATTTACTAAACGTTGTATAAATCAGGAAAACCCTAATGTACTTGAGTTCTGAGAAAATACCAATTCAGATAACACAGATAAATGTCTCTAGCAAGGTCCAGAAGTAAAGTTAAATATGCAACAAAGGATTGAACAATTTGTTTGAATACAATCCCTTACCACCTTAACACCATAATGATATAGAGTTCGGGTTTAAATAGTGGAAAATGACATTTTGGCTGATCGTTCATCGCAGCAATATAACCATATTTGCTGCCATTCGACCCTGTCAAATTCGAGCCTAGTCCCTTTCTTTTGCAATGATTGTAAGATGTTTACCTTTTCCCAAAGAGAAACCGGTTTTTGACGATGGATCATTTTCAATCTCACTTTCCCAGTCCTCCTCTGCATGTTCATCAGTGTCTTGTCTCGTTTGTCCAGATGCTTCACTTGATAATTCCTTATGCCTATGCATTGTAAAGAAAGACATTACTCGAAGAGACTTTTTCAGGGAGCATCTAAACTGACAAATTGCAAAATAATGCTACACAGTTATAATAATTTCAATTAGTTTAAATTTGAGACCAGAGGTCAAACAAAGCCACTTATTTCCCATCCAAAACGCGCCTAGAACGCACCGCAATCATTACAAGGTATTGTATCTAACATTTACTTTGTTTTTGAGGACTGCATTTTTTGAAATTTTGCGATAGTTTTTATTTTCAATCCGACGTTTGTGTAAAAACCACAAGTGGGCGTTCTGAAAGGGGAGAAAGTGGCTTCATTCCCAGATCCAGGAGACTTGAGCTTGAAAGTCAATGAATAATCATACACAAGATGATGTAATCCCAGCTCATCGATAATGATCATTGGCAATTGGTTTGGAGGAATGTGAAGATGTTTGGCCCATTCAATCGCAAGTTCAGTATCACCCAAGTTGATCAAACGATCAAGAAGTTTTAGTTGAAGCCATAATTTGCCAGCAACTGCAGCCTATAAAAACAACAAGCTTTTAAATTCGTAATAAATAAGCATTGAAAACATACTTCATAAAGTATCAATGGTATTATTATTAAAATCTAAGAACTGGTTTATTTACTATTACCATAAACAGTTATATTTCACATGGAGTTGCAAGAGAATCTTTTTTTTTAAATAAGTACACGTTTTTTTTTTATTAGAACCTAGTTTATAAGAACATATAGGCTGAAATTCGTCGAAAAATTAAGAACATCTTAAGAACATGCCCAGCCTCAGTTTGGAAAAAAATGACAAGAAACTACAATTTTTTCCTCTTTTAAAGCAGTTTTAACCGAATTTAGGGGTGGATCTTCAAAAGTCAAGAGTCAAATATTGTCCAAATTTTGCCAAATTTAAGTGCTCTTTATTTTGTATCATATTGTTGATTTAGAGTAGTCTGAAAAATTAAGAACGCATTTAAGAACATTTTAGGCTGAAAATTGCTAGAAAAATAAGCACATCCACGCTCAGCCAAATTTTAGGTGTTCTAATAAAAAAAAAAACGTGTATTGAATACAGTTAAGAATTTTTGGTAAAAATAGTGTTGTTCATTTTTTAATCTAAATAATGTCGAACATACCTCAATGAGATGATCCCATTTCATAAGCTTTGCTTTGGTGCCACCATTGTTCTTCTAAAAACCATTATATATTATATATTAAACCTTAATCCATCAAAAATGTTCAAGAGAATTGAGGCAAATTATTTTGAAATCTTCTGAAATGCAAAGTACAAAAATGGCACGAGGTTTCTTTAAGCGAATGTTTCTCCCTTTAAAGTATTCAGAAAGCTTGTATGGGGATGGTTATAATCATTGTATTACAGTATTCACAGTAACTTAAAAAAGACACGTAAGAGGTCGAAATATCGTTAAGAAAATGTGTTATGTTTTATTTTGATTTGGTTGCACAGCACAAGGCTTTTTATGTTTCACTTATTTATACATATTCTGAGATTCAGTTGAAATTGACCAGAATAAGACATCGAGACATAAATTAGTTTCTTTTCCAAAATGTCACCTGTGGTGTGTTGCTCTGTTCTTATTCAGAAAATCATTAATCTTTTGATACCCTAAGTAGATCTATATATTTATGGATGAAATTTAATGCTAGCGAAAATTTTGAAACCAAAAATTTCTCCAAAGCTTCTATGAAAATGAAAAATTAGTTGAAAAAGGGATCAATTCGCAAAAATAAATGCTGCGAAAATTAAATCACTTATTCACTTATTAAGGGACTAACACTTGCTAATTAGCTATATTATAGTAGAAGATCACCGGGTTCAACACTGTACAATACAAAACTCATTAAAACCCCCTGAAAAGCTATAATTATATTCTTTAAAATCACTGTTGCCTGCTACACGTTTTTTTATAAGAACAAACAATATAAGAACATAAGACATCGATGGCCAAAACATCAAGAACAAGTTAAGAACATTTCAGCTTCACGGGCTCTAAAACACCCGATTTTTTATAGGAAATGGAAAAATACTAAAAAAAATGCGAAAATAAGAACCTGTTAAGAAAATTTTGAAGCTTAAAACTCAAAAAGTTATGAACATCCAAAGGCTTCAAAAATTTTGCATGTTCTTGCAAAAAAACGTGTATCAAATTCTCTTTGAAATATTTACCAGGAGTATCACAGTTTGCAGAGTGTTGTTTCATGATTGTTCATGAGTTTCACTACTTAAATTAATTAACTAATTGTCTTAACGTTAGAAAATGTTATTACAATGGAGGGTTACAACAATCATAAAGAAATACAAATATAATTTTCCTTGAATGAACTTCAAAGTCATGAGGTGGTGCGTACAGGTTAAGGGTGGTCTAATTTTTTTCTTTAGAAAGCGTTATTATAATGGAGGGTTACAATCATAAAGAAATACTATACAAATATAATTTTCTTTGAATGAACTTCAAAGTCATGAGGTGGTGCATGCAGGTTAAGGGTGGTCTAATTTTTTTTCTGATTATTTAATCAAAATCAGTCGTACGCAAGTTGAGAAAGTTGATTTTTAATGGGTTCTTTACAACACAGTCAATTAAAAAGCAATCTATTTTTAATTATGCATTTAAAACGTGAGTTATTGCATGGACAATTCCTTTGGTCTATCATCAATTTAAATTATCTGATATATTTTGCTTATTTTGCAAAATAACTTAAGTAGTTTTTTTCATAAGGAAGATATCAATTAATATTGCTTACATAGACTATTATTGTTCTAGGTATCTTAAAATATTGCAGTAATTACACTAGATTTGAAAACCTATAAAAAGACTTCACAAACCTCAATTTAATCTGTACAACATTTTTCACTAGAAAATGGCAGAGCAAAAATTGTCCCAATTGAAAATCAAAAGTGTAGAAATAAGAAAGTTCAATCCTAAAACAGATGCAAAAAGATTGACTGAAATATGGGTTAATGGTTTGGACCAAACAGTTGACTCCCAATGGTGGTGGAAACGTGCTTATTGGAGAGAACACTTCTCTCAGTATGCAAAAGATGCAACTGCAGTTGATGGAGATATGGGCCCAGAAGGCACTAGTCTTGAAAAATTATGGTGTTTTGACGAAGAGAATGTACAAATGTTGGTTGCTGAGCTCATATTTCAAGATCCAAAGGTGGCACATCTTCTAGTTGGAAGCATAGGAATCAAGAGAGGGTATGAGCACAGCAAAGATGGAACAATTTTCACAATTTGGAAAATGTCAGTTGACATAAACTACAGAGGATATTCTATAGGTGGAAAACTGTTATTAGAAGGAGAAAAATGGGCAAAACAAAAAGGAGGCATGAAGATAACAGCAGCATCAATGAATCCGATAGCTAGTAAATTTTATTTAAAACATGGTTATGAATGGTCGGAGTGGTCTTGGTGGGATTGGATTGTTTTCAAATACATTGGATCAATGAGTGGGAAATTGCATGAAAAAACTTTAGAGTGAATAACAACCTGGAAATCACCACATTGCAAAACCCTGACAAATTTTTAGAACTCTAGAAATAAAACTCTTGTTTAACCTAGACTATTGAAGCTTTCTGATCATGTAAAAACTATTATTAATGGTGATATTTTCTTTGAATTTGGTGATGGGGGGGATCAATAGATGTACCTGTACATGACATCTTCATTTTAATTTGCTTCTTAACCCTTTGTGCATCTTAGGGTCTCCCCCCAAAATTGAAGTTTTCAAAAACTTTTCTGATCTTTATTCAACCTTCTTAAAATTTGACATTCTTTGGTGAAAATCTTCGCATCATTAATTGATGACGTCATTCTAACATATTTTGGGTCAAAATTCTTTCACCTGCTGGTATCCTGTATTCTAATGACTTGTCAACAATTGCCCTTTTTGTCTGAATAACCCCTCGGTTACTGTATCCTGGGACTGGAAATGCTTTTGGCTTGAAATTTAAAGTGGAGTTTTAAAGTTGCAAAAATCTATTTTTTCTAGCCACCAGTTAAATTAAACCCCCCATGAAAAAAAGTTTACTTTTAACATACAAAATGTTTTACTTGATAATTTACTCTTACTGGACAGGTCTTCAGTAGTTTCATGAAAGATTAAAATAACCTATAGTAGATATTTCAATATTCCTTGGGTGTATCCCCAGTTAAACTGTTGTGCAACGCACTGGGCTCAACTTCTGTGGCTTCTAATTATTTAATATAGGTCTAAAATTGTAGGAACAAAAAACAACTAAAATAGTGCCCAGGCTACAAAAATTAACATGCTTGGTCGAGTGGAAAATTCATCTTTTCTACTATATTTTGAGAACATTGGAAATTCAACTTTCAACTTTTTGAGTGGAATGAATGAACTTGATATTTTTCTTCTAATTTTTTCTTACTTTTTGGAACTCAATTAATTTCAGATGACTTATATTAAGAAGGCTAAATGAAGTAATCATCAAACTCTTTACTTTACTTAAACTTTTTTGTGTTCGCTACAGTCAGGTCAATTTTTTCATCTATGTCTCAAAGGTAAGGTAAGTATGGTAAAGGTATGGTTTAGGTAATTTCAGTAGTTTTTGAAAATGTTTATAAATTTCATTAAAAAGCGCCATTTTATTTTTTCATGAAACCTTTTAGAAGTTTTCTGGCGCATTCTTTTGCTTGCAAGTGAAGTAAATGATAAAGCGCTTTTGCAATTCTAATCTTTGATATGCATTTTGGTGAGACCCTAGCATATGGCTAACTAGCACCAAGGTCATTTTGCTTTGTGAGTGACTCCTGGAAAATTATGTAAGTGAATTTAATGTTAAAAGTTGATTCCAATATGTGACCTTCCATGGGATCAATTGTTTCTGCAGTAAATGGATCTCCATTTATACATTTCCAATAGATTGATAGTTTTTAATGATAGTGATTGAAATATTTACTAATGGATTGTTTTGTATCAGTAAGAAAGTACTATTGGCAACCGGTGAACTTTTGCCGCTGTATTAGTAAAAGTTTACCAGCAGCACTTCATTGGTAAAATTTCCATTGGTAAAGTACTATTGGTAAAGTACCATTAAAACTATCGGTAAGAAGTGTTTTCACTAGTTACTTTTATTTAAATTTTTTTTTTTTACTTTGCTTCTCATTACAAATCTTGATTCAGTAAAGTAATACAAGAGAGAAAAGAATACAGATACATATCCATTTTCATTCCATAGCACTTTTAATCAGCCTTTCAGTTTAATGTGTCATGTTTGAAATCCCCTTGGTACAGAGTTTTTCATTGAATATCTTTAAATATGGTTGGAGGTAAGAGAGGAAGAATAGAAAATATTCAATTTAGGATAACTTTTGTCAATTTGAAAAAATCAGCCAATCAAAAAAAGTATATCCATTCCTACCTCTGCTATACGCATCTTGATCAAATAAAATAAACTACTGACGTTCTTTGCTCCGAAGATGTACGGAAAATCATCTAAAGTCAAAAGATAATAATGAAGTATGATTATACCATTTTCAAAAGTCAAAACAAAATTAGTATTGATTATGTAGTAGAGATGGGGCTTCAGGGGTTTTAAAAGCTAAGAACTTCACCAATCTTGTTACATAGAGTGCAGAGGGGTTGAAGCCCCCCCCTGAAGGTTCAGCCCCCCCCCAGAGATTTAGCCCCCACCAAAATACGAAATAGACAGCCCCCCCTACCAAAATACACAAAAAACAAAAATGTTAGAATGGAAAAAATTTCAAACAATGCAAGGTCTTCATTTTGCATGTCCACACAAGAGAAAGAGATACCAAATGTATAATGTCTTCTTTGAAATTCTAATCAACAAACGTCAATAGTACGACTTCATTATTAAACCGGGGGGGGGGGCACTTAAGGTTTAAATGCCTACCAGACGTTCGGCCCTTAAGGGTAGGTTTTTCATAGTTCAGCTAGTGCACTGTAAGGGTAGGAAATTACAAAACTGCACTGAACTGCACTGTAAGGGTGGGAAATTGTGATAAAAGGCCGATTTTTTGGTAAAATTGGCACAAAATTGGTCAATTTTAGAGGAAAAATTCCACATTTTCTAGGAAAATTTTGAAAAAGTGCACTGTAAGGGTATCAAAAATAAGAAGTAAGAAAAATTTCTTAGTTCTTGGAAAAAGTTGTTAGGTTAGCCCCCAGTCAACAGACCTAAACAAATAGCCCCCCCTGAGTAAGTAGCCCCCCCCCCCCCCCCCCCCTGATCTTAGGGAAAAAGAGCCCCCAACCAGAACTTTAGGCTCTAGCCCCCCCCCTAAGAGCCAGGGGGGTTGCATTCTATGTGTTAATTCCAAAATTCAGACTGGATACACCTTTTTTTTCTTTTATTAGAACAATTTTATAAGAACAAGAGGCTCAAAATCGCCAAAAGATAAAAACTATTTAAGAACAATGCTGAGCCTGGAATTACTCGATTTCAAGCAATTTAGGGGTCAAAGCAGATAAATTCTTGATTTCATTCTATAGATAAGAACAGGATAAGAACAATCTGAGGCTCAAAGTGCCAAAAAATATATTAAGAACAGCCGAGCCTGATTGAAAATTTACTGGTTCTTATAAAAAAAGTGTACAGATACTATTGATTCCTAGCACACAAACCGGGATAAGCTATTATATTTTACTTCAATAAGTGATCAAAATTACACGCTTTTTTTATAAGAATACACTTTATAAGAATGTCCATGATGAAAATGACCATAAAATTAAGAATATGCTAAGAATATCACCATCATAGAATTTTGCTACTCAAGCTAAGAATGACATTTTTAGACCATTTTAAATTATAAATCGTCAATAAGGATCCTAACCTAAGAATGCTGTACGAATATTTTAGGATGATTTTTCCCAAAAAAGTTAAGAATATCAATGATGAAATGGATTTACACCAAGTTCTTATCAAAAAAAAGTGTGTACCTGGGTTTAATTGATATCTTTTTACAGCTTTCTCTGCAATCTTGGTCAATGTTTTGTGTTTTATTTTGGATGGATCTTTCAATGACAAATCTTGTTCTCTAAAAAATCCGGAATTCGAATAAAAATATTGTTTTTAAAGCAGCGAAACATTTTGAACAATAAAAGTTAGTTAAAGGTATAATAATTTATTATCAATATGAAAAATATAAGCAATCTGATTGGCTAAAAACACGTACATAAATGCTGTATTTCATATTGTACCGTACATACAAGACCGCGTTCAAGGGGTATCTTTTTGTATCTTTATCCCAAAATTTATTCTCAGGAATTTTTTCTTTTTTCCTCTCAATACTCACAAAAAGTTGTCAAACGATGTTTTGATATTTTATTAATGACCATCTGAATCATTTTCAAAGAGTCAAATGTCTTGAAGTTGAATTCACCAAAATACAGGAAGAGAAAAAAAGAACAAAGAAGAGACGCAAATGGAGAGGGAAAGGTTTATTGATATTTTTCAAGTTGACAATAATCCAGTTATCAGGATATATTTTTCTCGTTCAGAGTTTTCTATATTTCTATAATTTATTACGAAAAATCTGAACTCGAAAAATATATCCCATAATGTACTCTGTACCGTGCGATAACTATTACGAATTATACAGGATATTGGTGCAGTCAATCACTCTAAGCGTTTTAGTATAGAGAGCCAGGGGTATATTAAATTGAATTCAAACCAGCAAAGAACAAAAAAAATTGAAGAGTGAGATGATCAGATTTTATAAAAGATTCGGCCCAAAAAGTTCTTACAGTGTACTTTGCTAAGTCTGAAGAATTACTGTTAAGGGTTACATTTACCGCAGACTCACCTACCCAATTGGTTTAGAAAACTTATGAGAATTATGCGTAAATATGAAGTAATGGCTTACATGAGCATTTGTTCAATATGTGCTGGTTCCATGTTCAATAACTTGTTTAAGAATCCAACATAATCAATCTGTAGTTTCTTATTATCACCAACGTAATGTTCGATATGCTGCAGCTGATCGTTAGCAATCAGTGGGAAGAAAATTTTTTCACAATCAAAACAGTGTTGTAGTTTCAAGGTGAGAATAATGGTGACAGTTTCTTTCAGTTTTTTACTTTTTAGATTATCAGTTTGTACAAATTGAGCCAGATCTGAATTATCTCCTTCATCAAGTTGGAATATTGAGTTGACCTTGTCAAGATAGTTGTAGCCACTTCTGCATATAAACTCAGTGGCTATTTGTTTTTGACTTGAACTTGGAACTGGAACAAACTCTCCATTGGTTCTCTAAAAGGAAGTTTTCGTTTGAACGAGCATTTGCAATCAGTAGTTATAATCTCCCTGGTTGAAAAAGGAGCTTCCATACACCATAGCATTTTCCTTAATTGGCAATAAATTAAACAAACACCTTTTTTTTAATGGTGTTGCATAATTTAGAAAATCAAAAATCTAGTTTAAAGAATTAGCTGAGGCTGGACTTAAAAAAGATTGTTGATTTGCCGTCACCTGACTGACCCTATGCGCTACAGCAAAAAATTTTATTGCCATTTTAAAGAAGATTTTTTTCTTTAAAAACTTCAAACAATAAAACATCAAAACTCGTATCTTGTTTGTCTCAAGCGAAAGAATCGTAAATTTCCTGCAAGCACTTCTGTTTTTTATTCATAATTACCTAAATGTAAACAAACTCTTAACCCTTCCATGGACGAAAATTTCATAAATTGCCAAAATAAAAAAAAATTCTGACCGACCGACCCACCTCCAAATCTAGGGTTGGTTGACGGCAAACCAACAAAAGTCCAGCCTGAATGCAGTGTCCTGTATTAGCAATTTTCAGTAAGAATCTGAACATAACGATCAAATCAAAACAATTATTGTGTGAAAGATCTTATACCTTCAGTGTCCGCCAGCTATCCATTTCATCCAACGCATAAAAACTGATTGGGACGCGCTTACTATACAAATCAAAGAAAGCCCGATGTAATACATGTAACAGAAGTGAGAAAGGAGATTCAACTTCATTGTATGCTGTTTGCAGTGTCTGGCGTACAAGGTCATCTCGCTCATCAAAATATTTATCTTCAATAAGGTTCAACCAGTCTTGAAATGTTTGTGGTCTAGAAAAAAAATTTTAAATGTTTTGTTTTGAAAAGTTAAGAAACATTAAATGTTTTGATGAGTTAATGTTGTGAAAATAAATTTATGTCAGGAATGATAAAATAAAATAAAATTGAAGCTCTTTCAAAATGTAAGTCTAAAATCATGGTTTCTTGACAATAAATCTTTTTCCCATGACATTTTCCAATTTCCGTTTAAAAATCCATGACATCTTCAATTGCATTTCAATGAAAAAACATACTTTGCATAATAGTCATCTTTGTGATCCTCTGTTGATTGTGCTTGGTCGGCGTTATTGCTATTGGATGTTATTGTTTTAATTGGCACATTTGACGTGAACATCCAATCATCATTTTCGTCAGAGTCGTAATCCCCATCACCGAGATCCAAATTCTGTATGCTTACTGATATTCCATCATTCTTTGTATAGGACATCTTTCAACATATTTCATAAATAATCCTATGAAATTCAGTGAGAAAATATGCAATGAGGGATAGTTAGTATAATGTGTATGTTTGAATGATGCTTGATAATGAATGCCATCTTAAGGGTTTTTATAATATCACAAAGAGCTGTATAGTTTAAGGCCTCTTTGATCTTTACCAGGCTTCAAAAAATTAATTACTGCTATGGCAGTGCTGCAAATATGGAATGTACAGTCCCAAGATGTGACTCCTGCCCTAAGATGTGACCCCTGCCCTAAGATGTGACCCTTTGTTAATCATCATAACTTGGGATATGTTTTTTTCATTTTTTAAACTTTTACGTAAAATTTGTGAGATTAGGTAATCATGTCTTATGCAAATACAAACTAGCACTAGAACACACCCTGTGGCCATTCTCACAGACCCACTGGGATCCCTTTGCACTGGATAAATTGGCCAAAATATCATCCCCGGTGGAAAATTATCCTCCAATTTTTGTCCCCACTGAAAATGATCAAATAAACCAATCCTCACTGCAAAATATTATGCCACTTTTCCCATCCCCATTGAATTTTCTGACTTGAAACAAAAGAATTGAAATCCCCATTCTATTTCTCAGCCTTGAATAATTGCTTGTGGCAAAAAAAAGATTGAACAACTTATTAGAAAGAAAAAGGAAAGAAAGAATCGAGAAGAAAATTAATTCCCGCTTTGATGTTATTATCGAAACAAAAGGATCAGTCATGCCAAAATTCCTTTCCACACGTCAGCAATCTACTTTTTATAAATAGAAAAACTAGATTGTAAAGAAAATTCTAAAAAAAATAGCTGTTTTCTTAGACAACTACATTTTCCTGTGAAGAGCAGTAAGAAAAATGAAAGTGGTCTCTTCTACCGTAAGTTGGTCTATTGTTGACATTCCTCTTCTAATTTTGACACCCTTATTTGGAGATAGGAATAATGGGAAAGTCGAGATTGCTGATTGAAACCAATTTTCTTTGCTTACGGTTAACTGATCTAACTTGGGACTATCAAGAAAAAACATGGGACAGCAATTGACAGAAAGTAGATTGATAAACTTGGTGGAGTTATCAAAACAAATTTGTTGTCAAAGGCAGTTAGGGACATTTGGCGAGTTCATGTACGCGGCCGCAATCAAAAAAATCATGACAGCACTAAAAAAAAAATTACATTTGCGTCTTTTTTTACCGTTTTTTGCCTAGACGATATAGCAAACATAGTAAGTAGGTAAAGGCCACATTTTTGGTACACCTGTCCCTTCCGTTACACTAAAAAAATATTTATCCTCAAAAAGCTTGTAAGTTTATTTATTTGTATTAAGTAATGGTTCTACCATGATAATCAATTGCGTGCCCCTCAATAACATTGTTTTATAAAAGGTTTGTAGCTCTAATTGCCACGTCTGGTCAAGTTTTTAACCCTTATCAATAAACCAATGGAGACTAGGTGTTTCTCCCTATATATTGCAATTTCAAAAAAGACATTTGTTGAAAAAGGCTTCTTCAGAGTTGTTGAATCAATCCCACTGATAAAATTTGAATAGATATTTTTCAAGTTGACGGTAGAGTGTATTTTGTGTAACGGAAGGGACAAATTATCAGTTGATGTGTAAATTATTTTGTAATCTGTCATTTTTTTAAATATTTAACTTATTTTTAACAATAACATCTTTTTTGGGTATAATAGAAGGAAGCTAATCAAAGGGTCTAACAAATCTACCAAAACTATGATTATTATGATAAATACTATCATAAAATACCAACTAAATGATAAAAGCGTAACAGAAGGGACACTTCTCTGCTTGTTTTTCATCAAATGTCATTGAAGTGTTTCAAACCTTTTCAGCTTGAAACACATTGCAATGTCTTCAAATACCTTAGTTTTGAACAGAAAAAACAAAAAAGTATCAGAATTTTTATTATATTAGCATTTATAAATAAATGCTGTAACGGAAGGGACATTCGTTACGGAAGGGACAACAAGATTCACTTCACAGTATCTCCATGAGACAAATTCTAATTCAGAAATGCTTTTGTGAAAATAAGTAGTCCTATGGGTATAGAAACTATACCAAAGGAAAATGATTCTTGCGAATCAGTTAACTAAATATTCCAAATCATACATGCGTAACGAAAGGGTCAAATTTGGTGACTATGCTCCCGTCAGGCACAATTTTTGAAAAAACTGAGCTTAGAAATTAGATGAGAGCATGAAAATGAAATCTAGGAACATCCCAATGATAAACTGACAAGAAGAGTCCCAAAAAGTAAACTTGACTAGGTTATTTTGACTAAAAGTAACTAGCGTAACGGAAGGGACAAAATCAGGGTACCAAACTGTACATTTTAGAAAAATTTGCTTGCTGGGCAATAGTACACAATATCATGATTAAATCTGATGCAAAAGTCTCCTCTTTTGGGGATAATGTGAATAAAGTTAACTTTTTGAGTAGGTTTTATGCCCTTGAGAAAAAAAATTAAGATCGAGTTCAATTTTTTATTATTTTTTAAAGAAAAATTGAGATATTTGGACTTCAAAGGGGCCTCAAAGGTGCAGAAATCATTTATAGATAGTCACATTATATTTTTAAAGGGACATCTTACTTATCATAGAACACACGTTCGTTTTCTGAGGAAAATTCCGCCCTCTTGGACTGTTTCGTGCAAACAGAAAATATCTTTCGATCGCCCGACCGCCCGTCCGACCGACCGACCGACCGACCGACTTTTTGATGGTTGGAATGACGGGAACCAAGGTATTTTTTACGAACTGCCCTATGGTTATGGATATCAAGATATACCTTTTTTCAAAGAGGCCACCCTGTTGAATAATTATGTAGTCCAGCAGAAAAACAATGATAAAACCATGCATAATTATTACAATATGCATGATACAGTAATAGTAATTATGCATGGCTCTATCATCGTTTTTATAGCTGGACATAATACATAATTATTCAACAGGGCGTCCTCTTTGAAAAAAGGTCTATTAGACACCAAGTTTCAAGTTCAAGTTTATTTTCGTTTTATGAGCTATGTACATTTAAAAAATTCCTAAAACATGAAATAACTAATCCAACGACCCACGGCATGGCCCGAACATGTTCGGGCCTCTTGATTAATACTTTTTTTTAAATGGCCCGCGCGTGGCTCGCGCGGGCCCGCGCAGTTTCGGACCATGTTCGGGCCAGATTTTCGAAAACTTGTTACGATCGCGCGTGTAATTTCAGGACCCAATATTTATATTTTGAATTCCTTATTTTAGCAAACAAATTCAAAAATCTTCATCTTTATTCAAATATATATTGTTCAAATATAAAAGTTAATCATCTATTTTCCAATTAAGTTAGGAAAATTATTAAAAAGAATGATTTGAATCTTACATAATATGGTCTTCTTTTTATTCTTTATCTCGTTCCCTTTTCTCGTTTCAATTTATACGATTTTCACTAACTAATTATTCATTAGATGGAGCGTCATAAAAATGTAATACCTAAGGGATATCTATTTTGGGTAATACGTTAAGTATCATTGATAATAAAAGTTTAATTAGTGTGCGCTATGAAAAGTTTGGTTGAGGAGCACGATAGAAAGTGCGATTTAAGAAAATGAAACGGTTATGAAAGGTCTGACTACATTAGCTAAATCCAAGTTTGTTTGTTTTTAAATTTTTGACGCTTGCGTTTCGTTCCAGAGGAAAATAAAAAGGGAGAAGTAAATAAATGATTAAGAAAGAAGAGCATTAGAGAAACTGGACAACTTACGAAAATATCAAATTTTCATCGAAGCATCGACCGATAGAGTCAACAAACACATGGTCGTTAGTTATATGGTCGTTATATTCCACGGTTACACGATAGATAGCATTGAATTTAAAAGCAGAAAAATATCATACCCAGCAGGTGCGTATTTCTTTTAACCCCAGAAGAGTCTAGCATACCCACACCCCTGTTTCACATTCACAGGCTAGGTTAGGTTGATAGAGAATTCGCCCAAAAAACCCAGTGTACATATTCCGTCGTTTTACGGACATTATAAAAGAACGTTGTTTTGACGTTTAGAGCGTCCATAGAATACCCCTGTCTCAAGTATCCAATGGACTTCTACTAATGCCCTATGAAAAGCTAACTTTTTCCAGTTTATTCGCAGTGATACTGGGTGTGATATAGCTGAGCCGATAAAAAGAGTAGAGAAATTAACCTGATCATCGTATATTTTTGTTTTCCCGTTATTTCAGGTGGTACTGAACAATCTTAGATACCTGAGAGACGGGAGAAGATTATCAATAACGCTCTGGTTAACTCTAAGATTTGTGGACAAAATGATAAGAGAAAACGTATGATACATGACCCGGTCACAGATCCCGTCTCGATGAAAACTGGTGAAAAAAATTACAAAGAATGAACTCTAACACGTTCACTGTCAACCTTTTTTTTCATCGAAAGTGACTTTCAAAAGCTCCGGTGGCCTTGGTTCTGCTTTAAGTGCCTACAAATTGTATACAGATCGACGCAGAATTTAAGGAAGATTCCAAAAATACAAAAACGAAGCAAGCAAAAGTATTTGTATCAAATGTTATGGCCCTATTGGAGAACTGTCGGTATTTTGACACCTCTACTGCAACTAGGTCAACCCGGTCAAAATCGAAAAAGATTATTAATGAATTCTAGGAATAATGCTTAAAAGTGAATTCTTCCGTACTCCAGCGAGAATTAAGAAATTAAAAATACAGATCCGGCGTGTTTTACTTGTTTCATATCTTCTCCGATGGTCGATTTCAAATTTTCACTGAGTTACTGAGACAGGGGTATTATATGGCGGCACTTAAAGAATTCAGAGCCAGCGTGGACTCACCATGAACACAAAGACAGGAGACAGTATTAATTCTATATAATATTCAATGCTCAGATGCATAGTATACTCGTAGTTGGAAGCAAACTTTTTAAGCTCTTATTTGGAAAATACTGTATGTACTTTTTATCC
Organism: Clytia hemisphaerica; assembly: GCF_902728285.1. Taxonomy (NCBI): domain Eukaryota; kingdom Metazoa; phylum Cnidaria; class Hydrozoa; order Leptothecata; family Clytiidae; genus Clytia; species Clytia hemisphaerica. The sequence continues at coordinate 1,475,933 of NW_027103770.1, read as the reverse complement.
TATCATACTGTACCCTGTCTCATTATCAAGGCTTTAGAAATAATCCATTTCGTCAAAGACATTTCATAGGTAGGACGAGAGATCGAGGCGTCCATTTCTTTAATAAACGTTCTTATCCTGTTGTAAAGTGTTTGTAGCCTTACCCTTCCCACTATCTTCTTCTGTAAAATAATACATAACATATAAACTGCTACTGACTGCTAAATTATCACTATACAAAATATACAAAGACGTTGTATTCACATGAACAATGAGTGACTATTAACATTTGAACATTTATTCCTAGCTACTCTGAACACTAACAAGCCTCTTCGGATAGTGTGGCAGTAATTAAAAATGACATGATGACGGCATTTGATATTTCTTAATTATTCAATAATCAACTCCTTTCCATTTCTCGGTTCTGTATCACTTAGCAACGCCTTCAACTTGGGGCGAAAATGGGCGATTCGCGTTTTAACGCGAACAATTTTCCGCCCTAACTTTAAAATGAAAATACGAAGAATAGACATTGCTTTTTGTTTAGTGAACCAAAGATTGTATACAACTGGCTTTCGTAGAACACAATGCCAAAGGATTCTTCAATCACGGTCGCTTCATTATTTCTTATTCGGTATTTCAAAAAAGGGTTTTTTGTGGCCCGAGCATGGTCCGAACAGGCCCGAACATGATCGGGCCATGCCGTGGGTCGTCTAATCCAAGGGTTAATACTGTAATGGAATCGACGATCAAACCAGTCGAACCAAATTGAACGCAATCGACCGATTGAAATTCGATTGTTAAGAACGCAATCGAATTTCAATTGAATATATTATACCGCAATTTTCAGATTCGATTGATATTCAATTGCGTTAGATTGATGATGTTCGATTGTGTTCGATTGCAACTGATCGTGGATCAGTCTGGGAAATCCTCTCAATTGCACGCTTATGTTCCGAGGGCGTAAGCGGCAATTGCATGGTTTACGCCCGCTCACGCCCCGGTTGAAATTGCTTAGGGATTTCAAGGGGTTCAGAATTCTCTAATTCGGGCGAAGGCATGGTTTAACGGGCAATCCATTTTTACAGAATCTTCTTCTAGGATAAATTTTGAGTAAAACTGCCCTAGGCTTTTGAAATTCAACAGAGCTTTTGGAAGGAATTGCGTGTCAAAAATATAAGAAATTTTAAAGCGTGCAATTCACGCTTACCGCAAAAGCCGTCACCTGTCAACCTTGCTTAACGCTTACCGCCCGTTTCAGAACAATTTCGATAAGCGTGTATAAAAATTCTGCCATTTTGATTAACCGTACAATTGCGCCCTTACTTTACGGCCTCAGAACATAAGCATGCAATTGAGAGGATTTCCCAGACTGTCGATTCATTGACCCCCGGATTGTTCATCGCATAATTTCTACGGGAAATCGAAAGTAATTTCATTCAGCTTGTGATGTTTGAGAGCTTAGATGTTGGGAAGCTGCAAGAATAAAGCCAGACGATTTCAATCACAAACGGAATCGACGATCAAATCAGTCGAACAACAATCGAACCAAATGAATATTACCCAGAATTTTGACATTCGATTGAGATTCGATTGCGTTCGACAATCGAATTTCAATTGGTCGATTGCGTTCGATTTGGTTCGACTGGTTCGATCGTCGATTCCGTTCGATTGAGATCATCTGGTTTAGGATTAGGACACCGTCTCTGCTCTGGATAAAAACAATCCAGAAATCAAACTACATAAACAACAGGTATATCATTAACTTGCAAACATAATTTACAGCCATACAGATATACCTTTGAAGGTTTATAATGAAATTGTTTTTGTACCAAAGAAAGAAAATAAAAGTGAAAAAAACGAAAAAACCAGCAAACTTTTTCAAAATCCACCACATGTGGTTCCAATCAGTCGGGTAGATAATAACAAATCAGATAACGTTCTTCGTTCGAGACACGCTTTTCGTGCTGGTGATCCGAATAATCCGATACTCACAAAAATCGGGAGACGGTTGTTTTTGGGCGGAGACAAAACCGCCATGGGGCGGAAAAAGCGACACTTTGCAGGCTTTTGGAGTAGATGGTTATAACTCCGGGGGGGGGGGGGTACTTAGGCAAGTGAAGGGTATGGGTATGTGCCACCCTTAAGGGTGGCTTTTTTGGGACCTTAAAGTCCCTGTAACGTAAGGATTGGAAAAGCCAGAAAATCAAATTTCAGTCCCACTCTAATAAATAAGAAGGGTCGGAAAAATAGGAAAATTTATACTTTTTGCTCTTTGTTGATTAGAAAGATCAAAATTCGGTCAAATTACTAGGTTTGGTGAATGAGGGGTCTGTGCGGACAGGAACTCCGAAAACCGACCCTTAGAGAGACTGATTTTTGCTGAAAAGGTGACCCTTAGAGAGACTTTTTGAATTTTTTTTTTCGATTTTTGAAAAAAGCCATACCCTTATAGAGAGTCTTGTATGATAACTGATGATGGCGTAAGCCGAAAAGCTTTTTATTCAATTTTTCAAATATATTTAACTTCACAACTTAACATGGCGAAAATTCACTTAACTTATAGAGAGACTTTATTACAATTTTTTCTCTGGAAATCAAAAAAATTCCTAAAAAATCCTGAATTCGTTTCCGACCCTATAGGATCTAACTAAACAATTTCTGATTTTTCCAACCCTTAGAGAGACTTTGAAAGGTGAAAAACCGACCCTTACCGTCCGCACATACCCATCATCCATTTTTGACTAAGTACCCCCCCCCCCCCGGGAACTGAAGCTGAAAAATGAGGAATGTGAGTATTTTGAGATTGTAGTATTCTGAGTACTTATATCTATACTCACTCCGCGCTTAGCTGTTTGCACCATTGAGTTTCAAGCCCGAAGGGCTAGAGGCGAAACTCCTGGATGGGAAATGAAACCAATTAGTATTTCTCATCCATCTAGTTTTTACACAAAACAAACGCCAGATTAAAACTAAAATCTATCGCTAGATTTCAAAAAATGTAGTCCTCCAACACAAGGAACCGCTGCTAGATACAATCAGCCGCCATGATTACGGCGCGTTCTATGCGCGTTTTGGATGAGAAATAAGTGCGGCTTCAACTTCTCTTGCCTGAGAAGGGTTAAAGTTTCGCCTCCTCTAGCCCTTCGCTCGGGCTTGAAGCTTAATGGTTTGCACGCTTTTTTATGAATACCCTAGACTTAGGATATTATTTTGAAATTAGAACTAGAGATTAAAAAACAAACTATTTTATATTTGTGCCACCAATCAGCGACAACTTAGTTCAATATTATTGATCTCGAATCAAAGAAAGGGTCGTTGCGGTTTGTCATTTCAAGATGCAAAAACGTTAACCAATGGATATATAAAAAAGAATATTTTCAATTTTTTTCTTCTATTATAATTCTACTTTAACAAAAAAAATCTAAAGGAAGGGCTGAAAACAAAACAAAAATCAAACATCCGCGCAACCAACCTTGGTCAACCAAAGATTTTCACGAGTTTTCTATACAAAAAAGTTTGTTATCACTCAAAGACGACTTAGAAAGGAAACCAGACAATAGAGAAGCGAAAATAATGATATATTTGGACTTTCTTTCATATTAATCTGGTATTTGGAACTAAAAATATTATACATATTTTAACTGACGCTAAACAAAGTCACACAACTTATTGGAAAAACTACTGAAAAATATCTTTTAGTAAAAGGTACAAATAATAACAAGGGACAATTTTGAAAACCATTAAAAAGGATCCTAGTTAAAAGAATAAATCATTCAAGAATATTGGAAAAATGGCCGGCAGCCGATCTCCATTACACGAACAGGTATACAATTCTTTGCTATTATTTATTTTGTCATAAAGACACCCCTGTTTCAAGTTCAAAATTCTGTCAGATATATTACGGTTTAGATAAAATTTGACGTTAATCTCTACCTGAGACAAATTCGAACTTAAAAAGGTTGTATTTTCTATGTGTGTTTCAAAAAGGTAAATTGTTTGAATCAAGAATTTCATGTTTCTTTTTTGTGAGTCATTCCTTCGAAACCGAAATTGGTAAAATCGTCAATTTTCTACCCATTTTGGGGTTTAGGAGTATTTCACTATAGCGTTACTCTTTTGGCCATAAAAATTTTCACTAGACCCTACCCTACTACCCATCATAATAATCAAATCAATCTGATTGGTCAATTCTCAAAATTATGATGTAATTGAGCCAAATTAACCAATTAGTGACTGCGAAAGTGATTTGATTGTTGAGGGAACATTTCGATTGTTATTGGTTAGTAAGGTATTCGCGGGCCCCCCCTCAAAAAAGTCTCAAAATCTATTATATATACCAAATTTTAAATTTACTTTCATCTTTAGAAAATGAAGAAATTTAGTAAAAATTCGCATAAATGTTGAACCCAAACAGGCTTTTGAAAAGCCTATCATTTGCTTTTAAATATTTGTTTGAAGGCAGCAAAACTTTTTTCTATTGTCAAATAATTATATCCGATTACATACACATGTTTTTTTGGTAAATGCGAAATTAATGATCACTTAACATATCTTCTCCTTCTTCTATAGGCAAGTGACCTCAAGCAACAAGTGAAGAACTTCTTCTCTAATGAAATCAAAGATATCCAGGATAAAAAGCAACGAAGAGCTACGGTAGAAAGTATGGTGCCAGAATCGGTAGATGGAATATTACAAAGGGTAAGGCGAATGTCACTAGTAGATAATCTACAACCACCGCCAAAAACCAAGAGTCCGACCCCAAGACGTCGCTATTCGACGGCCTCGCGACCACCGACGAGTAACATCCGAAAAGCTTCGAATGGAAAGAAAACGTGAAATCAATCTATTATAAATTAAAAGTTGTAAATAAATAAAGACACGAATAAAATGCGTACGAATTTTGATATAAAAATGTGGTTTTAGGAGTTGGTATGAGGCATTGGCTTCATTTAACTATATTCTCATACATCCATGAATGTTCAGATAATTACCATTGGAAAGCCTCACAGATAGTTGTAAAATATCAAATATTATAATTAAAATAGAAAGTTCAACGAAATCAAATCATTCAAAAAATTTTCTTCTCATCTTTTCATTATCAAAATCAATGAAAACAAATTGCTTGTAAGAAATATTACCCAGATGATAGTGGACGGACCAGGACGGACAATATTTTGATGCGACCTTCGACCGTTAAAAATGTTTTGCTGCTTACCAGTTCACTGTATTTATTTACCCGAATAATAAAATTTTTCCATGTTATTTAACGCAAAATATCAAACCACAAAAATATTATCAACGAACAACATATAGGAATTAACAAACCATTCATTTAATACATTATAAATGGGATATTATTTGGGATTCTCGCAGGAATCAAATTTCGCGGTTAAGCTCATCCGCGAAATTTTAAATTTCACGGGGACTTAATTTCGGAGATGGCACTACAATAAGACAATATTTTCACTTTTTTGTGTCTTTTTACACCAAATTATACATGTTGGTTATGTAGTTATGGTTATGCATGTAGTTATTTGCAGTTTTCGAGTTTTTCTCGAAAATATTTCTCGGATAAGGCCTTTCAAAATTTCCATTGGGACTTAATTTCGCGGATGATGACCCACAAATCCGCGATATTTTAATCCCCGCGAAAATTTATCCCATTGAGGTAATCTTTAAAATAATTTAACAATAATAATATGACCAACAACACATTGTTAGCTACTTTTGGCAAGTAACAGCAACAACAAATTCAATTGGAGCATTATCAATCGCGTTTCCAACATAATCTTGATCCAAAGTAGATTTCACTTCATTTTCAGTAGTTTCTACACCATTTTCATCTTTATTTTCAATTTTAATTTTCTTCGTTTTCACTTTTTCATTCGCCTTTTCAGTTTTTTTACTCTTTTTCTCTTTAGTTTCTTCTTCATCAAACTCTTCTAACATTTTAGCCGCATTTTTCCGGTCATTCAAATGTTTCTTCATGTGTCCATTCAAAGAGATGAAACTCTTATGACATATCTTACAAACTTCTCTCGAATCTTTTCTCTTGTGTTCGTGCGATCGCATATGATTGACTAAATTGCGGAACGATTTATGACAAATGTTACATTTCTCCAACGGCTTCTTTTGGTGTAAATAAAACATGTGATTTTTGATATCTTTAAACGTTCCAAAGCAAAGTCGACATTTATCTTCTAACATTTCTTCATTATTCGAATGACTCCTTTTCACATGCATGTTAAGGTTGTTTAGAGTGTGGTATGTCATGCCACAGTAGTTGCATTGCGCACTTCGTTCTTTATGAAGGGAAGCGTGTCTCTTCATAGAGTCCATACGGGAGAAGGTTTTCCCACATTCATGGCAAACGAATGGTTTTTCTTTATCGTGTACAGACATAATATGATTCTTCAAGAAAGTATTTCGAGAAAACAAACGATCACAGTATTGACACTTAAAGTCACGGATATTCAAATGTGTTTTTAAGTGGACTTTCAAGTTTGCTTTCTGAGTAAAAGAGGCTGAGCAAATGATGCAATGAAACGTTTTAGCAAGATCACAACCACGACGCTGGTGACGTTTAAAGTTAGCAATGTTTTTGAAGAGCCGTGAACATTTATCGCAACGAAATTCGGACAATTCCGGACAGACGTAGGTTTTGTGGCGCTCCAGGTAATATTCCGAAGAGAAAACAGATAGACATTTGTTACACTGATGCAGACCTGAAACAAAATGATACAGAAAAATCTTTGAAATATGGACACAAAATGAGACCGATTTCTGAGGGCCTAATTTTTAGGTTATATGCATAATTTCGTTAGATTTTGACAAAACATTAACTTTTTTTCGAAATTTTGCCCCTGGGACGCTCATCGGGGACACAATCGGGGACACAAAGTCATAAAGGGTTAAGGAATTGATTTTCGCGCTGCGAGAGTACTAAATTTGGCGCATTTTGCGGAACTAACTTTTCACTTTTTGTCGAAATTCTTTCATATTCCTAAGAGTTTTCGAGGATTTTTAGTAAAATTTACACATCAGGCGAAAATGAAAAAATGTAGTGTTTCCGGAATGCGGGTGAAGGAAAAAAGCTTTCATGCCGCCGGCCGGAAAAAAATCATGTTTTTTGCTTTTTTTGATAACTTAAGATCATTGAAATAGAACTTTAAAGATAACTTTTATGTACAAACAGTATGAAGTAAGTCTTGAATACTAATGTATCAACTACTAAGGAACAAAATTTGATTTACAAGCGGGAATATCTAACCAAACGACGTTTGATAGCTTGGATGGTCAACTTGATTTTCTTTATGATATGAACCATATAGATGAACCCATAGTCTGCGGCCGGGTAAGACAAATTATTATTTTTCATTCGGCCGGTTTCCGGAAACACTACATTTTTTTATTTTCGCTTCACGGAACTAATTTTGACGGTAGACACCCAAAAACGCGAAAATTAGCTCCGCGAAAGTTAAGTCCCGCGAAAATTAGTTCCCTTAAGGTTTCAATTTCTGAGAGCTTAGTCAAACTAGCGTGGCTGGTGTGTATTGGGTACCTAGCCCATAAATTACAGCGGAGTTTCCACAGTTTGAGCCTCTATAAATAGATGAAATAAATGTCTCCTTAACTCAAATACGTTTTCTGGTCCAAACAATACCGAGTTTATGTATGTGTGTTTTTCTGCGACGGAGGCGTTGCGTAAGGCTCTAATTTGTCTAAATCCTGACTGACTGAGGACGACGGTAAATCAGCACTTTTACCGTCTGTTATTCCGAATCGCTTCAATCACTTTACTGTCCTCAAAAGTGCAAATACATAAACTCGCTAATGTCTCCCAAACCTCAATAGTTCGAAATTTCCTTAACTGCTCGAACAAATTTGTGTTCCCAGTTTGTATTCGAGTTAGGGAGTGGTATTACGTCAGGCTTTTCATTTTAGACCTAGTTTAGACGGCTGACTTTCTGTCTTGCCTCTTCTCAATGTGAGAGACGGCAGAAGATCAACGGAAAGTTTGCAGTTTCAAATCTTTGCTTGAAAGAAGTCATTTCATTTACGTCAAAAGAAAGTATTCATGATATGCACCACTGCAATGTCTTCTGACATTACATCACGGAACCAATCGCTCATTGGTTGTAAGTGACGTAAAATCAGTCAATACGTCACTTTCAACCAATCAGCTATTGGGTGGAATGGAAGACATTGCAATGGTGCATATCATGAATAGCATTGACTTTAGACAGTCAACTTTCTGCTGACTCACGTCAAAAACGAGGGGAGGGAAGGCAGAAAATCGACCGTTTAAATCAGGTCTTAAAAGCCGACCGCGCACTTAAGGGTTGATAGGTGTATATGATCAACAAAACAAACCTCCTTCGTCGTCTAGCATATCCAGAAGATCTCCAGTATCTGTGGTGCGAACCATTTTAATGCTCTTCTCTTTTGAAGACGTTGCGGATCTTTCGTCTTTAGAAAGAGTTGTGATTTCCTTTTCTCCGTGGACACTGATCATGGATTGAAGAATACTGCCGGAAGCGTTACCGTACCATACTAACAATTCCTGTGAAAAGAATTGGAATAATATTTGAGAATTACTCACAGGCGCCTATATAACAGACGAGTGAGGCAGAGCAGCTGTGCATGAGAGGTGGTAAAAATTTTACAAAATAATGATTTTGTTAAGCGAAAGAGAAGGAATTCTTAGGCAAATCAACGCCCGTTCCTTTAGAATTTCGTTTTAAGATGTTTTCCAAGGGGAGTAGTTGCTTTTTCTGCTTCTCTCCCTGCTGTCACGCGTTCCCACCTAAAATGACCTAGTTGTTAAAGACTTCTTTTCCTGCATAGATAGCTACTATTCCTTAAATAATCGAGTAAACCGGTTGGATGGTTGCTTTCTTACATCTCCGGGAAGAATTTTTTTGTAAGCTTTGAAGAAAATCTTCTTGTCATATTGTTCAGCGATCAAATTCTGTTCTTCTTCGAAGCGAGCGCAATTGACGAAGCGCAACCAATTACTTTTCTCTTGGTTGAAGCAATCCAAATAATGTGCCACATTCTGCCGATCATTATCGTAAACCTTTAACAAAAAGAGCGAATTGAACAATGAAACTTATATACAGTAAAGTCTTCACATTCTATGGAGACTACACTGTAGTAAACTCCTTCCCATTTAGATTTTTGAAGGTTTTAATGAAAATTTAATTGAAGAATGTATGCCAAAAACGTTTTCAAACCTTGAACTTGGCATTAACAAAAAGCTTTATACTTGACAACTAGCACCTACCCTTGCCCTTTATATCAAGTGTTTTGGTCAAAATCTTTACGCTTAGCATTTTGACTTAATTTTGGACGCAGAAACGCATCCCACAGGGTCTAAGGGTTAACAAGCAGCCTGGCGGCATGAAGGCCCAGCATCAGAGATTGCTGTTAATTTTGCACTTCAAAGAATAAAGTGCTCTAATTGTTTGCACTCGTTGGTGTTTTTTTATTTCGGACATAAGACTTTTCTCTTAGAGTAGTCTGTCGGAGCCTTTTTCGATAACAAAATTCACGACTGTATAGAAGATAGAGCGAAAATTATTTTTCTTATTCTCGCCCTTTTAATCGAACGGGCTTTTTGTCGGTACAACGGGCGAAAAAGACTGGGCCAGTGTGATCTTATTCTCGCCCTTTTAATCGAACGGGCTTTTTGTCGGTACAACGGGCGAAAAAGACTGGGCCAGTGTGATAAATGCTCAGCTTGGGTGGGGCTTGGGTTCTCTACAAGGCCTCTGGACATCAACTTTTACAATTTTTATATTTTTATTCATGTACCGCTGTCGAGACGTTCAACATCATATGACGTATGCAAACGAGCACACAAACGAATAGATCAAATGTTACAATCACGTCCAAACAACTATGCGATTGCGTTCAAACGTCAATTTACGAACATTAATGCGAACAGTTCCAATATATATTTCATCTGCTACATAAATGAACCTGTGTACTTTACTGTTTTACTTTGTTTGTTATCTCACACTCCTTAACCATAGGTCAACAAAAAAGTGGCGGTTTTCGGACCGATCGAAATCCGATAAGCTTCGATAGATATCATCTTATTAAACGGTGTATTAGGGATGTAAAATGCAACAGAAATTTCGTAGAGATTTCAATTTATATTCAAACAATTATAATAAATTATGAATTAAATAAATTAGACAGTAAAAGGCTTTGGCTTTGGCTATGGCTTTGGCTGAATGAATAGGTGGTAAACAATCCACGACGAGGGCTTAATCGTAGATGATACCGAAACGTTAGGTGATACCAACACGTTAGTTGTCGAATCCTAAAAATAAAGGAAGAGTAATAAATTGAATAAAATTTAGTATTTATATCGGAGGGGGGGGGGGTTTACACCACCCTGTCAGTTTTTTGCTTATAATTCCCTTAAATTTTTTTTAAATCTCATGAAACTTTGCGACTTTTAACATAATCACATAATGCAAAGGTATACCTAGTGGGGGGCGTACGGGAAAGCGGTTTTGCGTGGTTTGTCGGTTTCGGCCCTTTTTTTGTCGGTTTATCGGTGAAGAGCTCGAAATATGTCGGTTTATCGGTGAAGGGAAAACATCACGGTGTCGGTGATTGAGCTGTTTTTGCTCGGTTTATCGGTGAAAAAATCAAAAAATAGCGGTTTTTCGGTGATTATCACATACGTCGGTTTCTGAGAATTGATTATCTATGTGCATACTCTGTACCAGAGTGTATCTCACGATTATCGTAGCGTAGAATTTTGAAATTAGCCGTAGATATTGGGTTTGTGTACAGACAACTATGTGCATAAATAATCAAAAATCAAGAAGTAAAATTTTCTTTCCTCGCTTCGCTCGCAGAAAACACCAGGAGTGACCTAGTTAAATAACATATGTTCAGCAATAGCCCATTAGTAAAAGCTCTGATGGAAAAAATTGTTTACATACAGTAGCGTGGTGGCAGGGGGGGGCAACTCCCCCCTCCCAGTGGAGGCTTTTTGAAGGGGCGCCAAAAGAAGGAAGTTTTCTTTCGTACTTGCTATTTAGTATGTAACGTTAGTGCCCCTTTCCCTTTAAGGCGCCCTTTTACTAAACTTTTGCTCAAATTTAGTCAACTTTTTGCATTGAATTTTTTAGAATAGGCATAACCAATAATAGTTCCTCAAGGATCGTATGTGGAATTTTTCATAAGATTTGTCATATATTATATGCCTGATTTTAAAGTTTTTATAATTTTATAAAGTTATTAAAATAATTTAAGAGGCCCCCCCAGCGGACCCTCAATTCACGCAATCACGCAATTTTTTTTCGATATACACGCATTCACGCAAATTTTCCTCGGGTTTCACGCAATACACCTTTCCCGAATTGTTATTTAGGCTTTTTGACTTTTTTGTTTTAATGTTTGAATGTTTCTATTTAGTTTCATAAAATTGTATGTTGCAAAACTAAACAAATAAAAAAAGAATTATGAAAAAAGCACTTCCGGTTCTTGAGTTATTTTGATTTGAAATTTCTTTATAAACAATAGAATTACATGGAAACGAGGCCGGGCTGTATGTTTTAGTTTTTATAAGGGATTTCATCTTGAACAAAAACAGTCATAAAAATTGATAGAAAAAAGCTTTTGAGCTCAAATTTTCAGCATGCACTTGTCTTTATAGGAGGAATACAAATATATAGTTTTCAATATGGTTTGAAGACCTTCGAAAAACAAACAATTCGGGAAAGGTGTATAATCCGATTTTTCAGAAATTCGGGAAATTTTTGGGAAAAATCGGTAAAACATTGGAAAATCGGGAAAGCAACCCATAATTGGTGGAAAAAGGGAAAATTCACGCATTCACGCAATCAAAAAGTGGATTTTCACGTTCACGCAAGTTTTTTCAATTTTCACGCATTCACGCAGCCGAAAATGCCCATTCACGCATTCACGCAAACCGCTGGGGGGCCCCATTTAACGTGGTTTTATTTTGTTCCTTTTCTAGTCGAAAATTGTGTAACATTATACTCTAGTTTAATTGACTTTACGCAATTCATCTCGATAAACAATGTCGCAAATTTTCTTGCTTGCTTCGCTCGCATTTCCTGAATGTTTCTAAAATGACCAAAAGTTCAAGTTAAACAAATTTCGGTATACTAATGCGACCAAAAAGGGGGCGCCAGAATATGCCTAGGGGGCGCCTTCAGCCAAAATTCTACTTTTGCCTCCCCACCCTTGACCTAACCACCACTCTACCTACTGTGTATATATGACCAGCAGAAAATAAAATAGTCCAGTCCAGTAATACTTTTAGGGCCTCAAAAGATGCTTTTTCCAAACACGATTTTAGAGATTATAATTTTTGAGTTTAAAATCGTGGATAAGTAACTTGCACAAATCTCGGCACAAATAAGTCCATCAATTTTTTTCTCGCTCAATTCGCTCGCATGGAGGGTTGAGAAAATACAAAAGTTTTCTTCATCGAGGGCAACCAACATAATAAATGCAGAAACCCGTATTGAATAGTATTGATTCACTAAGCCAGCTTATTTTTGGAAAAAAGTGTCTAAAAAGGGCGTTTTTAGCCTAAACGAAAGCTAGAAAACAGAAAAATTTTCCGTCGGCGCAAACCATGGTTGCTACCTCCTAAACAACAATTTGAATTCCTGCCAGCATGTATTGGGGATTATGGGTTAGTTTTGCTACAAAAATTTCGGGGATACATGCAGTCTACTTTATTAAGAGCTACAGACCTTTTTTGAAGCAAGAGTAAAAAGTCGGTGTCGGTGAAAAGGATAAATTTTGTCGGTTTATCGGTGAAAGAGCTATTTTTGCGCGGTTTATCGGTTTTTGGAAGTCCCGTACGCCCCCCACTACCTAGTACCAGGGCCAAGCTTTTTTCTAACAGTATGGCAGTATTTCACGAAAAAATTGATAGTATTGTGTATTTGAGCAAAAGATTGATTAAATCTTAAGTCACTATTATGGGCATTGGAAACAGACTCTGCTATTATTAAAACATAGTCACAAAATAGATATTTTTTCAAAAAGGACGTTCTGTTGAATAATAATGTAGTCCAGCAGAAATTACATAATGAAAAATACCTTACATCAGCTGATTGGCTGCAGTGACGCATGCTGAGTTTTTTTCTGTATGGCTGTTAGCTATATAAGTGTCTGCACGGCTAACTAGAAAATGGAGATACATCATCAGGTCTCGAATTCAAAACCTAACTTTTAAGTTTGCCGCACGGACACTTGTATAGGGTAAACAGTTGTAAAGAAAAAACTCAGCTTGTGTCGCTGCGGCTGATCATCTGATGTAAGGTATTTCTCATTGCTACTCACCTGGAATCAAGATAGTTGAAGGGATCGATTTCTTTGTAGAAAGTACCACGTTTGATAGGTTGCAAATCTGAAAAAATAAGTGAGAAACAATAAACACCAGCTTTTGTCTCGATCAACCATGAACCTGTGTACTCTCAGGTGCCTAATAAACGTGCCCCCACGCTTATTAATTTTTCAAAAATTTTCCAACCCCCACGGACTATACATTTTTGAAAAATTATTAAATTTCCAACCCCCACGTTCATTTGTACCCCAATTCTGCCACAGCAACCTTTTCGTATTCGGATGTCGATTAGACTGCTTAATATAATATGGTCTGTGGTTTATACAATATAAATAGCCGTGAGAAACTATATGAATCCGTGGCGCAGTGGATAAGGCATTAGGTTTCTGATCAACAGAACTTTGCATTTAGTGGGTTCGAATCCCACCGGTGGCGATCTTTCGGTAAGTCATTCAACAAGCATTCAACAATAAGTTGAAAAACATAGAAAATAACTCACAAAGTCCCAGAACATCAGAAAAATATCAAATCAGAGACTGGAAAATACGAAACAAGTCAAGATATGACTTTCGAGGTTATGAAGAAGCCACGACCGCATCACACATGGGAACATCGTTTGGATTATTCGCGTGTGCGTATAGTTACTTTTTACCAGACAATGTCAATCGAACGGAATCGAACGAAAATTCCAATCGAATCAATCGAACGCAATCGAACGCAATCGAATGATTGCGATTCGATTGCCGAACGCAATCGAATATCAATCGAACGTAAAATTCTGGGTAAAATTCGATTGATTCGATTGATATTCGATTACGTTCGATTGATATTCGATTACGTTCGATTGATGTTCGATTACGTTCGACTGCATTCGACGGGTGGTCGATTAAATTAGATTCCAATTTACCTCAATTCCTTTCAATTTCAAGCGCCTCTTATTAGGGAGGTTAAGTATCGCGATACGATAGATAAATCAACGCAACGAACGGGCTTTGACACACAACTTGCAGTAAACATGTGGGCCTGCATGATCTGCCTTTTCTAGAATCCAGGCTAAAATGATTCATATCATCTCGTTTAACTATTCAAATGTTGAACGAGAATCAATGTTAATCAACAGAATCAATTAGTCGAACCAGTCGAATGCATAAGCCAACCGAACGTAGTTGAATCAATCAAATCAATCGAATCAATCGAATCCAGGCACTAATCGAACGCAATCTAATCAATCGAGAAAATCGCGGTAATATTCGATTGGCATTCGATTGCGTTCGGCAATCGAATTTCAATCATTCGATTGCGTTCGATTGCGTTCAATTGATTCGGCGTTCGATTCGTTCGATTGACATCGTCTGGTTTTTACATGATTAGCACAGCGAGCGCTATCGGATTTATATCGCGGAAATCATGCACCAAGCACCGTGAACGTTCCGGTGCAGCTCGATCCGGAGAATTTTTCCACCGGAAGCACCGGAACGTTCCGGTGCACGAAAAAATTGGCACTTTTTGCACCGGATGTTTCCGGAGCGCCGGGAGGGTCCTTCGATTAGTACCGTCTGGAACAAAGCTGGGTTTGATAATTTTAAAGTCTCAAGAGCAACATCACTGAAAATCGGCCTATTTTGTCACTTTTTCGGGCTTTTTAAGCTTTTTTGAGTGGGTTCACAGATTTTAGGAACAGGATTTTAATGTTATAATTTTTCCTTGGGGGCAGCCATGACATGCTCTGAAAACTTGGTGGCAGTGTATCTAGGTAAAAATTGTTTCCTTGCCACACCAAAGCAGTTATACTTTTACAAAGTTACCAGTAAGTAAAAATTAAGTTTTAAATTTACCTTTTGTAATGTCACAGTTGTCAAAATATGTTAGGTTTTTCCTGAGAGCTTCTTCTTTTCTTTTTTAAAGTTCCAACAACCAAGATTTGTGAGGTGGCTAAACCACACAGAACTTCACATGAAAATATCATAGTACAGTAGAGAGATTTTGAGCAACGTTTGAGTATACGTTACAAAGATCAAAATTCAATTTCTCCCAACCAAATTTCAGAAGCAAGAAGTTAAAAAGATAGAACGTACGAAGGTGCGCACGAAAATACTAGTTCTTATCCGCTAAGCGAAGATTTTAACTAGCTAGCCTGTAAAATGTGCGAAGTATATTTTGAAATCCCGTCTAGTAAACAAATGGTAACAAACACACACCACAGCGCTCTTGAAAGGCCCGTTCGCTTGCGCTGGGCCAAAAAAGATCTTTGGAAGTTAATTCGTATGCCTGAAACAATTTTAAATCACCAAATCACTCTTTAGTAGTTTGAAGTCTTCAGAATAGTTTTAGAATTTAACAATGCGAATAAGGTTGAATATCAACAAAATGTAGTTGTAAGTAGAACAATCCGTCAACAAACCTCCCAAATGAATGAGCTGTCACTTTGTTTTTGATTTTGTTCAACAGTTAATTCTTCTCCTTCCATCGGACCAAAAATGGAACCAGCTTCAAAGATGGAGAGTGAGAAGACACCAAGGCCAGAGTTTGGGATGGAGCTGACTTGAATAGTCAATGTATCAGGTAGTGATTCAACTGATCTGGTTTTGTGTAATGTCTTCATTGTGTTGCCATGAATGGTGCAGTCACCGTCCACTGGCTTCTTACAACCAACACAAACTGAAAAAAGATTATTATTTGTTTTTTATTTGTCATTCTTTGACTTCTTGTGACAGGGTGAAATAGTGGGCGGGAAATTTCTAGATATAAAAAATGAAGCAAAAGGTCAAGGGGTTCCCATTACAAATTCTACACCTCCAGCTGTCAAAGGATAACTTATATAAAATAAAATTTAATTACAATAAACAATTAAATCTGTTAAAGCAGCCAAAAACTGGTAAATTTTGCAAAAATAAAATCAAACACAGCTTATGAATTTGGCATTCAAATTGACTTTGGCCAGTCGAGAACCGAAAATCTAAGAAGGAAAAGTCCGGCCAAAACAGATTGAAATAATTTTGATGAAGATTTAAACCCTTTTGAGACTCAAGTTTTAAACTTTATTACAAAACAACTCATAATCATGCTGACCATGCAAAAGGTGGGCTATTGCCATTTTAAAAAAGTGTTGATTTTTCTAAATGTTTTTCGATAGTTGAATAAATCATCAAAATTGATTTTTAAATTTCTTCCTTTTAATGGCAAAATAATTACATTTCAACAAGTGATACTTTTATGGACCTACCTGGTTATGCATTTAACACATATATAATTGATATATACGTGAGCGTGACCATTAAACAATCATTCAGAACACAAATAGTGACGATCTATTAAAATTAGTCGTTTGTTTCTTATAAAAAACGTTTAGAAACCAAAATTTCATGCTCTTGAAATATTCTTTCATATTCAAGACTTCGTGAGCAAAAAAAAAATCTATCTCATCAAAAAATTGAGTAATCTGGCTAACAACATCGATGTATGCTTATTAATAGTGATTCTTATAGATAAACATGCGTTTTTTGAGCCAACAAAATTTTTTTGAAAAAATCTGCTTGAGCCATCTTTTACCTATGATGGTACCCTACTTTCATGCAAAAAATCAGAAAAAGTTAATGATCCAATTTTACACAAAGTTCAAAAAACCCGTTTTTTAGCCATTTTTTTTCTCGAAAATTGGGCTCCGTCACATTCGAGGGTTTATAGTTACACATTTTTGTGCAAAAAATCAGAAAAAACTAATGAGCCAATCATGAGGAAAGCTAATAACGAACGAACGAACAAGGGTTAATTTATAGGACCTCCACCCCACCGGGGTAGGTCCAAAAATGATGTCCTCAATAATTAAGGAAAGATAAAGGTAACTTACATTGCGATTTGCTTAGTTCACCAAGAAGTAACAAACTTTCAGCAATACGAACTCTCGTTAGTTCAGGGCATTCTATGGCACCAGTTTCTCCAGACTTGTTTCTTCTCTTAGCAAACATTGACGCAATATTGGCCGACATTGGAGCATTGAAGAATTGTTCACATACATTTTGTATGCTACTTGATACACATGATTGACCATGGCTACAATGTGCTTTGCAATCTGCTGTATGTAAGAACCCAGTGAATTTTCCATCACTTAATAGTTTTAAACAACTCTCTACTTGACTGACCATGTTAGAGCTATTTGATTCTTGAAGGTTAGATTTTGCGTTTACTGATTGAGATGTTACAGGTGTGGGTTCTAATTCCTGAACAGTAGAGATATCTGTTGTAGTTTGAACAGAAGTCAATTTTGTAATTGATTCGGTGACCATTGTTGGAGGTAGGCGATCCAAGATTTTAATTGCTTGTCGATTGATGGCATCTATAGTTCTTATGGTGTTTTGAGATGAATTTTCAATGACTTGATTCTCTTTGTTGACCTCATCGCCCTTGTTATCAGACTGAATTTCCTGCATAACATCATTTTCACTTGTCTCTGAATCCTTCATTTCAGTGTTTTGAAGATTTTCACTGTTCAATTCTTCAATCTTAGATATAGAAATCCCTGTGGTCTCTGAATTATCATGGACAGTCTCGAAAACGTCACTGGTAATTACTTTGTCTTTGATGGGAGTCTCTTTACTTTGTGAGGGAGTTTTTTCAACTTCAGAAGAAGATGGTTTTGTATTTTCAATGACAATCTGTTGTTCACTTTCACTGGAAGCCTCAGGAAGAACGATTGTATTATTTGCAATTGGTACTTTGAGATCCCTTCCAAGTTCAAATAAAGCTGAAGAGATGTCTAAGCTTTCATTTTCTGAGACTGTTCGTTGTCGTTCCATGTTTGTTGACTTCTCACTTGTCGTTACTGGTTTCCTCATTTTGGATGATTTCTTTGACATCCTGGCATTCTTTGCTTGATATTGCATCACTGGTACTTTTATTTTTGTTGTTATGTCACTATTACAGTTCAAGCTGATTTTTTCTTTCGTTTGCAAATCCTCCCTTGTGCTGGCTGCAACATTCTTGTTTGCATTTTGGTCACTCTTGGTCAGCTGGGTAACATTTTTAGGTTTTCTCTTATTATCCTTCCTTGGACTTGTTAAGTCATCCTCAGTTTGAGTCTCGACATCTGAAACAAAAACAAATAAGATAAAAAAGCTGAATGAAAAAGGTTAACTTTAGAGCAGCTTGACTTTTCAGGAAAATAAATATGCTTATTCAGACTATTTAAGATGTACCCAGATTCCCTTAGGGGAGTCTTCCAAACTCAGATATGCTATGGAAAACTTTAAAGGGACGTTTTGATTTTGAACCCTTACCCCCCTTCAAATAACGTCAGCCGTGGCAATCATACTTGATCTCAAAATATTCAACCCTTCTCCCATCGCTCGCTGTAAATATTCCATTGTTGTTTTGTCAGCTATCTTAATTTTTGCTACGACTTACATAGTTTACATTTAGGGAAGCCTTCCAAACTCAGACTTGCCACAGACAACGTCAAATGAACATTTGATATGTTTACCCCCTTCAAATAACATTGTCCATGGCAATCAAACTTGATTCTCAAAATATTCAACCCTTCTCCCATTATGCTCACTGTAAATATTCCATCGTTGTTTTGCCAGCCATATTTATTTTATTTACCAATAATCCCAGAACTTTTTATGTCCATAATATAGTCAGGACTTCCTTTCACTTTATTGATATTACACTATTTGGTTTTGCTTTCGATTTCAAGTTAAAGGTCTTAGCTACAGGACCCGCGTACATAGCAATGGGGTTGGGTAAAAAAATCTAAACAGAATTTTTTTTAAATACCCCCTTTCTATGTTTAGGTATTAAACCTGACAGAAGGTTTTCAACAAGATTTATTCAGATAAAGCTATAAGAGATTCGTTACTTGTGGATTTTAAAACCTACCGTCAACAACTTGGGACGATTGGTCGAAACATGATATCTGGCTTGTATTTTCACTTACTGTTAAATCTCTTTGATAACAAATTTGTTTTGATAACTCTGCCAAGTTTATCAATCATACTTTCTGTCATAACATGTCACGATAACTTTCAATGATAGCGCGCCCTTTTAACTTTTTTGTTTTCATTCAAAATGACCGGACGCTGATTGGAGAATTAGAGAACGCCCACCGCCATCGCCGGATAGGATTACCAAATAACAAGTGTGTAATTTGCCGGGCGAGTGACGTCAAACTCTCCATCGTTTGCCACTAATTTGGTCTTCTTTGTTCCAGACATTCGCGTGTGTTCCACTACAGAATTTTTTTCATATTTCAATTTGGAAGCTTACTCAATGCGAAAGAGAAATGGTGTATTTTTTTAATACACTGTTCATTAACTCAAATCAAATTACTTTGGAGGTTTAGTGAAATGGTGGCCGAATCGCCATTGTCAGATAGTCCCAAGTTAGAGCAGTTGATGGTACAAAAGCAAAAGTTGTTGGTAAGGAAAGAGTAAACGCAAGACAGAAGGTTTGGTTGAGTTGATCAGGTATGTTTTTATTCTATCCAAACTAATGTTAAACAAGCAACATGCTGAATGGACCTACCTAATGATTAACATCAGATGAAAAAAATAAAAAAGTGACAATAATTGTACAAAAATTCAGAATGGAAAAATAAAGCTTGTGTGTTGAATAATGTAAAATGGTAAAAAGGAATTTCCCCAAATACGAAAATCACTTAAACCATTCAGGCCCAAAAAACCTTTTAAGCTGTTTTTGGCCCAAATTTGCCCAAAATAATTTTTCTTAAAAATCTGGCTCCGTCACATTTTGGGCATTGCCATTTTGCATCATTGTACAAAAAATCAGAAAAAAATAATGAGTCAACTTTGAGAAAAGCTATATTTTCTTATTTGGTCAAAGGGAATTTCCCCAAAATACGAAAATCCGTCTTTTAAGGCGAAAAAGAATTTTCCGGGAAAAACCACTTCAGCCATTCTTTAGAGAATCTTGCCCTACATCTTTGTACAAAAAATCAGAAAAAAGTAATGACAGGATTTTGCACAAAGTCCAAAAAACCCTATTTTTAGGCAGTTTTTGGCCCAAATTTGCCCAAATATATTTTTTTTCGAAAATCGGGCTCCGACATATTTTAGGTATTGCCATTTTGCATCATTGTGCAAAAAATCAGAAAAAAATAATGAGTCAACATTGTTAAAAGCTATATTTTCTTATTTGGTTAAAGGGAATTTCTCCCAAAATACGAAAATCCGTTTTTTAAGGCGAATAAGAATTTTCCGGGAAAAACCACTTCAGCCATTCTTTAGAGAATCTTGCCCTCCATCTTTGTACAAAAAATCAGAAAAAAGTAATGACAGGATTTTGCACAAAGTCCAAAAAACCCTATTTTTAGGTAGTTTTTGGCCCAAATTTGCCCAAATAAATTTTTTCTCAAAAATCAGGCTCCGTCACGTTCTGGGTATTGCCATTTTGCATCATTGTGCAAAAAATCAGAAAAAACTAATGAGCCAATCCTGAGAAAAGCTGGTAACAGACGGACGGACGAACGGACGGACGGACATGGGTTAATTTAGAGGACCTCCACCGGGGCACCCGGAGGTAGGTCCAAAAAGACCAGAATTTGTGACGACCCACGGCATGGCCCGAACATGTTCGGGCCTCTTGATTAATACTTTTTTAAAATGGACCGCGCGTGGTCCGCGGCAATTTCGGACCAGATTTCGCCCGAAACTTGCTACGATTGCGCGTGTAATTTCAGGACCCAATATTGCTCCTTATTTTAGCAAACAAATTTAAAATCTTCATCTTCAAATATTATTGGACATTCATATAAAAGTTAATCATCTATTTTCCCAATTTTTTAGACGAAAATTATTAATGATTGTTATTTATTGCATCGAATTTGCAATATTTAATAAATTTAAAAAATTTCTTTATTTTATTTATTTAAACTTTTTTTTCAAATATATATTGACATTGTTCAGATATAAAAGTTAATCATCTTTTTCCAATTAAGTTAGGAAAAAGAAGTGTGATTTGAATCTTCATAATCTCTTTTTATTCTTTATCCCGTTCCCTTTTCTCGTGGCCTTCTCCTAATTCGAAGCAGAATTTTTCTGGATCGTTTTTTGTATTGTTATACAACTTTGTGAATCAAACTGGTATTTGGAACTTTGAATTTGTCTAATGAAAATATTTAACAATGGATGATGATAAACCTGGCCCGAGCAAATCCGTATCAATTGTAAATACAGTCTGGAAAATCCTCTCAATTGCACGCATATGTTCCAAGGGTGTAAGCGCGCAATTGCATAGTTATAATTTACGCCCGCTCCCGCCCCGGTTGAAATTGCTTAGGGATTTCAAGGGGTTCAGAATTCTCTAATTCGGGCGAAGGCATTGTTTAACGGGCAATCCATTTTTACGGAATCTTCTTCTACGATAAATTTTGAGTAAAACTGCCCTAGGCTTTTGAAATTCAACAGAGCTTTCGGAAGGAATTGCGTGTCAAAAATATAGGAAATTTTAAAGCGTATAATTGCACGCTTACCGCAAAAGCCGTCACCTGTCGATCTTGCTTAACGCTTACCGCCCGTTTCAGAACAATTTCGATAAGCGTGTATAACCGTGCAATTGCGCGCTTACGGCCTCGGAACATAAGCGTGCAATTGAGAGGATTTCCCAGACTGAAATACATGGCCCGAACAAAATGTTCAGGCCAATTCAATAATACTTTTGTGTGGCCCGAGCATGGTCCGAACAGGCCCGAACATGTTCGAGCCATGCCGTGGGTCGTAATTTGTGGGCAATAAAGAGAACCCGAGGCATAAACATATTGGGGGCCAGGGTTGTTATGGTTTTCAAAACGGCAAAAGCGACCAAAAACAAAACAATGGCAAAGAAACATTTGGCATGGAATGAACTTTCCCTAAAATTAATTTTCCTGGTGAAAAAAAGTCTACAAATTATACCCCTACTCCCCTAAATAAACGTCCATTTGACGTTTTCCGTGGCAAGTCTCAGTTTGGAAGGCAGCTCCCCTTACTCAATACATTTTTTTCAATTGATGACCAATCAATAAATTAGATATCGATTGGTTTGGATAATAAATATAAGTAGTGAGCCTATTCAAAATCAATTGGTTTTCAATCTAATGGGCCATCAAGTCAATTGAAAAATGTATCATCAAGTGAGAGTTTTGAGCTTGGCAAAAAATATGTCTAAAAAATATGGCTATACTCTTGTGTGATTGATTGCAAATATAGAATGTAAAAGAACGACCAAATTTCAATTTACCTTTTGTTAACTCGTCTGCTTCTAATTCTACTTTTCTTCTTTTGGACATTTTTACTCTAAAAAGCACACTGCAAAGTGAAAGACGTGCTTGCTCCGCATTCGTTTCGATCGAAAAGGAATTGCCCCGCCACAAGCTTCTCTATAAAAACATGGGACAATGCCAAAATGGCGGCAAAACAGTAAAGTGAACGTAGTCGATGCGGAATAGACCGGAATGAATACGGCACTGGACCTATATTTGACGGCCGACGGGGGGACGTGCCGCTGGAGTTTGAAAAGTTGACCCTGTATTTCCTGTATGAATGTATGGTATAATTGGGACCCTGCAGAGCGAAAAACCGAACATTTTTCCTATTGTCAAATCACCCTGAAAAGTGTCAAATACACCTCCTCCCACAGCGCCCGGTACGACCGTGATAGTGTATCATCCACTCGATCATTCACAGAAGAGGAAGAAAACTTGGCCTGGGTGCCCTCAGGGGAGAGTGGTGCTCCCCTTTTCTTTTTTACACCAATTTTCAGTCAAAAGGAGAAAAAATACAAAAAAAAAATCTTTTTACAAATTTACAAACATATTTTATATTAATTCTAAAATAATAAAAGGGGGCAGCAAAATCCAAACTTTCGAATAAGTTTCGTCCCTGTCCCCAGTTTTGGACGGCCCACCACGCTACTGATCTAAACCTTTAGAAACGATTGTTTCGAGAGATTCCTAAGGGAAACTTTTAGAGAGACTAGAGTAGAGTAAAACAAAAAACCACTCTTTCTCTTACTCTCTGCACATATCCAGCACCTATTTTTACCTAATTGCCCCTTCCTCGTGATATAAGCCATTGTTCACAGTCAAAATGAATCATGGGTAATCAAGACTGATTGACATCCATAACGAACGGCTTCCTGTTGGGTCCCGTTGACACGAAAACACCAAAGTTTCATGGCGTGGTGGTCCTAATTACCCATGATTCATTTCGACCGACTGTGAAATAGCCTAGTAATGGTTACTTTTGTAATTGCTGCACGTGCACGGTCTTTTAGAATGCGACAAACAAGATAATTTCGATGTGCGCGCAGAAAGCGCTCTCGCAATATTCAGCCTTATAAATTCTCACACCAGCAATCCGCCGTCATAATCTAATTCTAGGTTTGCAAAAAATACAAAATAGAATGAAAAATGTGTCCCTCAGAGGTGGTACGGTACAAATGGTTGAAAGAATTAGAAAATATTGAGAAAGTTTCTGGATTCTATTATCTTCCAGCATCTCTTTTTTTGCCGCAAATTTCGCTAAAATTTCTCAATCATTTCAAGCAAAATTTCTTGGGAACTAGACTAGAAGACTAGAACATTTTACCAATATTTTGATAACTCATTTTTTCTTTAATATTTTAAGTGAAGTAAAGTACAAACGGGAACACAAATATAATAAACACTCATAAATACAATAAAATACAAGCCTATCGAAATTTTACAAATTCAAAATCTTAATTAGACGGTCAAACGAAAGATCAGATAGAGTTCGCTTCCGAAATCAAATACTAAAAATTGTATTAATATGATAATTTACCGAATGAAATTTGTTATGCAGAAAATCATATTCACTCCTGCTGCGACCTTGCATGTACACCTGTACAACCCTAGCCGCCCATGGGCGAACTTTGTCTTGAATCTTACCGTGTGTCGCTCTGTTTCGGTTATTGTTAATTGGTTTGTTATTGTGACGCGGTCTGTACATGATTTAGCGCTATACAATTGTTTCTTTTCGGATGACGACGGTCCACCAGGATCAAAATGAGACTTGTGAGAAACTATCTCAGACATAGAATGGTTGTCCAGCTACAACGAACCGAAAGGTGTTTTCAATATTGTTTCATGAATTTTAATAAACAATGGAATGTACATGGCGAAATCCAAGAAATCAACACGACCATCATTCACCAGCTTCTCCATGATCTGAAAAAAAATTATTCATGAGTTTGAAAAGGTGAAATTGCGAGGGGTGGTAAATTTTGGGATTTTTCTGTAATTTTTTGATATTTTAGATTTCTTTGTGATTTTTTTAGACTTTTTCCCGATGCACTTCCCTGTCCTCCTAACCTCAGGGGTATTGAACTTTTTCAATTTCTTTGAGAAAGTGATGCGAACCTTTATTATCCGAACCTTTTTGTAATTCGAACTGAAATATTGGTCCCCTCAGCTGGAAAGTGGTTTATAAATTACTCCTTGTAATTCTAATGTTTCTCTACTTCGAAGAAAGTTTTTTATGGTTTCGTGAATATCGAATTATACTCTTTTCCACTGAAACAGAAGGTAATAAGAAGTGATTGCCAAGTGGTCAAGGCGTCAGCGCCGAGCCGGCTGCACGTGGACGCCATGGAAACAATCGAAAGGCTGTTCAAAGGTCCTAGATTACTGGGCTATTCACGTTAAATATCGACTCTATCTAACTATGGGCCTATTTGTTTCATTTACCATAAATGCTGTAGATGCAATCTGCTAAAAGTGCTATGAAATTCCATGAAAACTTTGAAAATGATAGCAAATATTGCAAGTTTTGTTGTCTGCCATCTTGATGATCCCTGGTTGTACTTTAAATTCTAAGAAGTAACTTTCAATCAATTGTTTATTCACGGCTGTGTGGCCATTATCCCGCCATTATGAAAACAACTGCTATTTTGATTTCAGATATAGACCCGTGCGTGGAGCAAGCTAGAGTTTCAGCTCTTCACTTCTCTAATTTTATTTATTTATTTATTTATTATTTATTTATTAAAGGATTTACAGTCCAGGCACACTAGGGCCTCTAAACCGGTCTATCTACATAATGATTACAAAAGTGATCTTGAATCGTAACGTAACGGGTGCTTTATCCATGCCTGAGTCAGTTCTTCTTTAAATGCTTTGATTGACTTAGCATTAACAACATTTTTTGGGAGCTGGTTCCACGCCGATATGCATCTATAATAAAATGATTTTGTTTGCACACCCCTTAATCCATCATCTGAGAAATTAGGGATCAATTCGTAATCATGTTTACGATGGGGACGAGTTCGGCGAGAAAACTTTTTGACGATGGTATTTTTGTCATAGAAGTGAAGGTGTTTGTATATTTGAACCATGTCGCCAAATTGTCTCCTAAATTCAAGAGATGGTAAGTCCAGTTTTCGCAGGCGCTGCTCGTATGTTAAATTTCGTAGACGACGTACCATTCTTGTTGCACGCCTTTGAACCCCTTCAAGTAGGTTGACGTGCTTACGCAATCTAGGTGACCATACAGATTGAGCATATTCCAAGTGAGGTCGAACAAAGGTGGTATACAGTGTGTAAAGTGTCCTGGGACATAATTCCTCGAAGCCTCTTCTGATCACACCGAGAATTGAGTTTGCTTTCTTGACCTGTTTCGATATGTGCTCTTCAAAGGTAATATCGGAGTCAATCAGCACACCTAGATCCTTTTCAAGGGAAACGTGTTCAAGTTGGTTTCCATCTAACGAGTATGGGTGTGCATGGATGATGTTCTCGAATTTCCCGAGAGTTAGTACATGGCATTTATCTGGATGGAATTTTAAAAGCCATTTTCTCGACCAATTTTCCAGTTCATTGATGTCCTGTTGGATTGTCAAAGAATCCTCGATTGAGTTGATCTCTTTGACTATCTTTGTATCATCGGCAAATAGGAAAATAGATGAGATGACGTTGTCCGGGAGGTCATTGATATAGATAACAAAGAGAAGTGGTCCAAGGACACTTCCTTGAGGAATACCACTTACAACGGAGTTTGTACTTGATCGAGCTTGATCGACCTTTACGAGTTGCTTTCTGTCTGTCAAGAAAGACTCTATCCATCGTAGACAGTTACTTGATATTCCATATCCTTCAAGTTTCTTCAGCAAGCGACGGTAGGGAACAGTATCGAAGGCTTTAGCAAAATCGAAATATATCGTATCAACTACTTTACCATTAGCAATGCTTTCGCAGCACTTATCCAAGTAGTTCAGGAGTTGAGTAACTGTTGATCGGTGACTGATGAAGCCGTATTGTTTATTTGACAATAGTTTTTGATCTTGTAGATGATTCATGATATGCCTCCTTAGAAATGATTCCATCAATTTACAAACAACTGATGTCAGGCTGACTGGTCTATAGTTTATTGCTAGATTTTGAGCACCCTTGTTCTTGTAAATTGGCGAAACGTAAGCCATCTTCCATTCTTTCGGTATGATTCCACACGACAAGGTTTTATTCATTATGATCGCCAAAGGCTCGGCTACGTGGTCGACCAATTCTACCAACATTTTGGGATGAATTTCATCTGGACCAAAGGATTTGTTGGTGTCAATCAGTTTTATCTGTTTCTTCATCATCTCCTCGGTGACGAATAGATCACTAATCTTCTTATCTGTTCGTGCAGGGAAGTCTGGTAATTCACCCTCTGGCTCATCAGTAAAGACACTACAAAACTGCTTTTGCAAGATGTTTGCCTTCTCGTGGTCGTCATGTTTAAGAGACGATTTATCGTCAGGGTTCTGAAGAAGTGGCGAAACTCCACTTGTTGATTTGAGTTTACTTCTTACGTGAGACCAAAAGATCTTGGGTTTCTCTTTGGATTTGTCACAGATACTCTTCTCATATGCCCGATGTGCCTTCACCAGCATTCGATTTACTCTATTCCTTGCGAGTACATAGTTGGCGCGGTGATGATCTCGGTAGAGAGGTGAAGATCTTAACCACCTTCTATTCAGCAATTTCTTTCTCTTGATTTCATCTCGCAGGTCCTTTTTTATAGGGATTTTGCCTTTATTCTTCCAAAAGCTGTTACCTACTTCTTTCAGTGGTACAAACCTATTTCTGAGGTCGAGTATAGCTTCTTTGAAAGTTTTCCAAAGATCATCCACTGATGTTTCCACAGATGCTTTCTTGAAACTTTGTTTCCAGTCTCTTAAGCTAAGATCGTTATTCATCGATTGGAAATTGGCCGACGCAAAGATATATCTTGTCTGTACACTTTTGGGGTGAGCGTAACAAGCAAATTTGAACGCTAACGAACTATGATCACTTTTACCAAGTGGACTTAAGTAATCTAGATTCACTATTTGATTTTCTTCCCCTGTCAATATCAGGTCGATTAGAGATGGGTCATCTGTTCCACGACATCGAGTTGGCTCGTCAACGTGTTGATGAAGATATGCATCTCTCAAAGCATCTAGAAACTTTTCTTCTTTACTATCTTCTATGTGTGGGGTTGTCCAATTTTCCCAATTTATCGTTGGGAAGTTGAAGTCTCCTAGCAAACATTTGTGGGAATACTTGTTGTTCAGTGCAATAGATTTGATCAGACAATTCAGGTTGCTGTTATTTTCGTTTGATGATGTAGAACTGCTTGGACTTCGGTAGATGCACGCGACAACAAGCAAATCTTTTCCAGATAATTGTACTTCAATCATGCATACTTCGTTGAAAGTGATTGGAGGTTTGACATCGGCTACTAAATGTTTTATCGAGGTGTGAACAAGTATGACAACGCCACGCCCTTGATCTGTGTCTAAGTTAACTTGACTAGCAATTTTATAATCATCGAATTCGTATTCATGTAATTCCCTCAACGTACCTACTTTTGTCTTCGCTTCGCAGATAGCGACGATGTGAGGCTTTTCCTCATGGGCCATGGACTGTAATTCCTTAATTTTAAATCGACAATCAGGCTAAGAAAACATCATCCAGTCTGCTTTTAGATGCAATTTTTACTTTGAAGAAATTGCAATCTTTGCTTTGCTTGCAAAAGGTTGAGGTTTTTACTATTTTTGCTGAAAATGAGTTCGCAAGTTTAGTTACAAAAAGTGCTAAAGTTCTGGACAGAAAATATTGAAATGAGTGCACTTGTAGTAAATACAGCAAAAATAGTGATGAAACAAATAGGCCCTATACTGTTAACTTACAGATTTCATTTCCTTTTCATTCATTCCACCTGCGATAAGTTCAGCAAAAAGATTTTCTGCACTTCGATCAGTTCGAAATTCTTGGTCTGTTTTGTTGAATTCCTCGTTGATTAGCATGTATAATTCCTGAACAGAAAAACCCTTACATAGTAAACCTTATTATATTATATCATTTGACGCCATGACAAGTACATGACTAAATAACTACACTTGGGAAATCTTGCATATTGGACAAGAAAATGGACATGGATGGACATGGATGGACATGGATGGACAACGCAGACTAGGGAAAATCAAAAAATATTTTAGACTCAACACCAAAATACCAACAAAAAATGGACTAAACTCCGTAGACCAATAATTCCGTACGCCCTCCCATTATTTTTCAGAGAACTAGGTTTTCATTCACCTTGCATTTTTCCAATCTTCGTTCCATCGTTTTGAGGTCAATTTGATCGAGGTAATGCTTGATCGATGAACTAAAAAATGAAAATAAAATCGAAAATGTCAAAACTAAGACATAATTTTCGTAATATTTAATTTTGCATTTGGGAGAATTCTAGCCTTTTTCGCGAAAATAAAACTTGCGAAATCGCGTGAGATTGCTTGAGAAAGTTAAATCGAAATTATAGTCAAGATCAGATATTCTGATAGAAATGCTTAATGTAAATTTGCTATTTTGTGACCAAAATGACATTTTCAGACTTTTGGCTGCGCAGATTTAAATCCACGCGAAACATTTGAAAACGCTAATTTGCGAGAATCAATTAAAGTATAAAGGTGAATGGTTTTTCAAATAATTCTTCCAAAATACCTAAATCTAAAATTGTCACCATAAAAATTGTATGAGAATACGAAAACGAATAGATTGAAGAGCTTACTCGATGTCAGTGATTTTTTCTGTCATTGCAGCCACGATCGAAAACATTTTTAAATTCAATTTCGGATGTTGTTCAGGGAGTTGCATCAACTAAAAGAAAAAAGAACTATATTAAGTAAGCACAAGCAGTTGCATCATGACACTGGAATAAGCACCATGTGTCACAGACCCGGTAGGACCCCAATGAAAAATTTGGCCGAAATTTCGTCCCCAGTGCGGAAAATACTCTACAATTTAAATCCAACTGAGAAATTGATTTTTCTTTCATTCCTATTTGAAATTCAATGTAACAAATTGCTTAGAAAGTAGAATTTCCATCCCCTTTTTGGATTTCGATCGAAATTTTTTCCCAGCTGTATGAAAAAGTTCCACCAGGGCTGCGAGACAGGGGTGTTAAATCTCAACAACAACGTGTTGCAAGCAGGGTTGTTACAACAGCTGAGAAAGTCGAAAGTATAAAGGCGTTTCGTGGGCGTTTATGGAGAGCATCGATGAAGAGAGAGAGGATTTACCTTTTCAATGAAGGACAATTCTTTGGATTTGATTTTCATGTTCAATTTTTTCAGAACACGTGGTAAATCTTCAGAATTGATGTAGGATGCCTGTAAATAAATAAATTGTGAAACATCATCTTTCATTTTGTGACTCATACATAAAGGCGTACTGTATGACCAGGACCCGCACCCTGTACCCTCAGAAAACCCGGACTCTAGACCCTCAGAAAATCTGGACCCGGACCTTTACGAAAATCTAGACCCCTCATAAATTTCTCGAAAATTTGAAGTGGTCTGTGTTTTCGCAAAAATTTGAAGGGGTCCGTGTTTTCTGCAGAGTTTACGAGGGTTCCGGGTTTTTTTAGGGTCCAGAGTCCGGTCCGATTCCTGGTTATACAGTACGCCACTCATATTGTGCTTTTGCCAATGAGAAAATTTCTTTCTTTATAAAGGAAGAACAAATATGTAATGAAGACATTTCAGGGAAGTATCCAGTTCGACAATTACTACATTGATTTCTTCATCACACAATGGAGTCTCCATTAATCGAACACGCACGGGGATCACGGATTTGTTCAAGTTAAGGAAGCTTCGAGTTAATTTTTTTGATGATTTCCGTGATCGTGATTAAAGACAAAGAATTGCGTGTCAACGCTGGGAAGCCACAGTAATCAAACATTTAAAATCATAAATTTTGAAGCGAGTCGTCTGAAAAATTATTATGTATACAAACCTTTCTTTTACGAAACCGACGTGCAAACGTGTTCTTGTTCTCCTTAATCAAGTCCAAAATTTTTGGATCGAATTCTTCTTGTGACAATAAGAATTCTTTCAAATCTTTTTCGATATCTGCAACAAAAGTAAATGAAGAACATGAAGATACAAACGACTGAGAATGTCACGCATACACGAAATTAAAAAAACAAAATGATAAAAGCACAGATTCGATAGAGCCAGCAGCCTTTAGAATATACAATATTAGAAGAAAAATTACAGATTTGAAACTGTGGTCAAAGTAAAGGTTTTACACAGTAATTCAGGCTCGGATACAGAGGGAGGCTATAACCAATGGAGGAGAGTGCACTTTATTATCGCATTACCTTATATGGAAACTAATTACTCTCCATGAATAAGATAGCCTACCTCCTGTATCCGACACTGGTAATTTAGAACATATTCTTGGATTTTGGTGAATTTTGAGACGGAAAAGCCTTTTTATTTACTTCGCTGAGACGAAAGAACTCTTATAACACGTTGAGGATGGTTAAAATTCTGAGGCTTATGACCTAATAAAAAGGCCGACAAATCTCGAACTAACTGGTTTGAAAATATGTTTATTTCAAAAATCTATTACGCTTCACAAAATATCGACTTCTATGTTTTCAAATGCTGCTACTTACGCTGAACGCTTCTTTGTTTCTCGTATGTTTCTGTGTGTCTCTTCTCGATGTTATGTAAACGTGATGTCAACGATGCTTGCTTTTGTAAATGATCAGCCTGAAAAGACAGTGTAGTCATATAACGAATTTTTCATCCAACATTTCTTTCAAATTGGTTTGCCCTGGCATTAAGGGCAGAGGAAATTGGAATTGTACAGCTATATTGCATATCCCAGGGTTATACAGTTGATGCTCTCTAATTTGACGTTCTAGTACCTTATCGGCCAAAACTTAGTCGGCCCTTAGTGACTAAATTTTGGCTTGGTGACTAAAATTAGGGCCGACTAAAAATTTGGGCCAAATTAAAAGTTTATAATTAAGCTTTCCTTAACCCACATTTAAAATCGGTATTACTTTAACAAAGAATTTACGAATATATCGGTCTTAATTATTAGTCGGCCCTTAGTGACTAAATTTTGGCTTGGTGACTAAAAATTAGGGCCGACAAAAAATTTTGGGCCAAATTAAAAGTTTATAATTAAGCTTTCCTTAACCCACATTTAAAATCGGTATTACTTTAACAAAGAATTTACGAATATATCGGTCTTAATTATTAGTCGGCCCTTAGTGACTAAATTTTGACGAGGTGACTAAAATTAGGGCCGACTAAAAATTTGGGCCGAATAAAAAGTTTATAATTAAGCTTTCCTTAACCCACATTTAAAATCGGTATTACTTTAACAAAGAATTTACGAATATATCGGTCTTAATTATTAGTCGGCCCTTAGTGACTAAATTTTGGCTTGGTGACTAAAATTAGGGCCGACTAAAAATTTGGGCCAAATTAAAAGTTTATAATTAAGCTTTCCTTAACCCTTATTTAAAATCGGTATTACTTTAACAAAGAATTTACGAATATATCGGTCTTAATTATTAGTCGGCCCTTAGTGACTAAATTTTGACGAGGTGACTAAAATTAAGGCCGACTAAAAATTTGGGCCAAATTAAAAGTTTATAATTAAGCTTTCCTTAACCCACATTTAAAATCGGTATTACTTTAACAAAGAATTTACGAATATATCGGTCTTAATTATTAGTCGGCCCTTAGTGACTAAATTTTGACGAGGTGACTAAAATTAAGGCCGACTAAAAATTTGGGCCAAATTAAAAGTTTATAATTAAGCTTTCCTTAACCCACAAAAAAAAAAAAAAAAAAAAAAAAAAAAAAAAAAAAAAAAAAAAAAAAAAAAAAAAAAAAATTTAAAATCATTTAAAATCGGTATTACTTTAACAAAGAATTTACGAATATATCGGTCTTAATTATTAGTCGGCCCTTAGTGACTAAATTTTGACGAGGTGACTAAAATTAGGGCCGACTAAAAATTTGGGCCGAATAAAAAGTTTATAATTAAGCTTTCCTTAACCCACATTTAAAATCGGTATTACTTTAACAAAGAATTTACGAATATATCGGTCTTAATTATTAGTCGGCCCTTAGTGACTAAATTTTGGCTTGGTGACTAAAATTAGGGCCGACTAAAAATTTGGGCCAAATTAAAAGTTTATAATTAAGCTTTCCTTAACCCTTATTTAAAATCGGTATTACTTTAACAAAGAATTTACGAATATATCGGTCTTAATTATTAGTCGGCCCTTAGTGACTAAATTTTGACGAGGTGACTAAAAGTAAGGCCGACTAAAAATTTGGGCCAAATTAAAAGTTTATAATTAAGCTTTCGTTAACCCTTATTTAAAATCGGTATTACTTTAACAAAGAATTTACGAATATATCGGTCTTAATTATTAGTCGGCCCTTAGTGACTAAATTTTGACGAGGTGACTAAAATTAAGGCCGACTAAAAATTTGGGCCAAATTAAAAGTTTATAATTAAGCTTTCCTTAACCCACATTTAAAATCGGTATTACTTTAACAAAGAATTTACGAATATATCGGTCTTAATTATTAGTCGGCCCTTAGTGACTAAATTTTGGCTTGGTGACTAAAATTAGGGCCGACTAAAAATTTGGGCCAAATTAAAAGTTTATAATTAAGCTTTCCTTAACCCACATTTAAAATCGGTATTACTTTAACAAAGAATTTACGAATATATCGGTCTTAATTATTAGTCGGCCCTTAGTGACTAAATTTTGACGAGGTGACTAAAATTAAGGCCGACTAAAAATTTGGGCCAAATAAAAAGTTTATAATTAAGCTTTCCTTAACCCACTTTTAAAATCGGTATTACTTTAACAAAAAATTTACGAATATATCGGTCTTAATTATTAGTCGCCCCTTGGTGACTAAATTTTGACGAGGTGACTAAAATTGGGGCCGACTTATAATTAAGGTCGATTAAAATTAAGGCCGACTAAGTTTTGGCCGATAAGGGATTCGATAGGCTCCCTTATTCGATGAAATTTAAAGTTCCCGTCAACAAGAAACTCTCATAAACAACGCTTCTTTATTCGATTAACTCCCTTATTCGATGAAAATCTAATTCCCCTTGAAGAACGAATTAAAAAGCGTCAACTGTTTGATAAATAAGTTACCATTCAATCAGTTTTTTCAAAGGACAGCCGACCGTTTGGCCGGATGTCAGTTGTTTTCAACACCATGGTTTTCCAGAATATGAACCGTAAATAAAACAATTTGTAAAAGAATACACTCACTTGAACTTCAGTATCAGGCGAAGATATAATACTTTTCAATCTTGTCAAATCATCTGAAAAAAAATAACAAGAAAGTTCTTGATTATCAGAAAGACTAAAAGACTAATTCAATGCAAAGTGGTTTTAACAACAAATAGACCAGGATAACATCCATGATGAAATAAATACATTGAAGTTCGTAATTGTCATAGCCGTGTATTTGTGTATTTAGAAGCATAAGATATAATTTGAGGAGTTTCCGCTTAATAGAGGTTTCCAAGAAAGGTTAAAACTGGGGTGAAATCTTTGTACACTGTCAACAGGGTGTGCTTTTGTTTTGTGTCCGTTAAATAATAGAAATCACGCATAACCATGGAAATGAACAGACTGTAGTCAGTGATAATGCAATGAAAAAGAGAATGACGCAGCTGACACTCAGCGTTTTTTCAACGTTTATCTAATGTCCAAAGCGTTCATATAACGTTAGATAAACGTTGAAACAACGTTATGTGCTAGCTGGGAACCTTGAATTTTATCTTTCTTCGTATTGATTTGTGCCATTTTATCTTTGAGAGAATCTGATGTATAACATATCTCTTCATATTCTTCTACAAATCGTATCTGTGGAAAAGGTAAAAAAAATATTACATATTTGTTTACATCTATCCGCAGACACGTGTTTCGTCCTTCCCAGGACTCATCAGTGCGGCTCGGGTAAGCGAGCATAGACTGCTGTTGTCATCAGAGTGCCCTAATTTATTTAGATGCAATAATTCTTTGTTTACGATGACACCAAGTTGTAAAGACTTTTTTGGAACTGCAATTCTGATTTCACTTCGCCGGAAATAATGATCTGACAGGACTTATTTTTCGACCTTCAGTCAGTTAACAACCCCTGGTTAAGGTGTCCCCAAGGGGGATTTCACCATATCTAAGAGAAGGTATACAATACTTACCAGCTCTTCAGGAAGTTTTTTCTTTTGATTTTCATACTCTCTTTCCTTTTCATTTTCATTTTCATTTTCATTTTCTTCTTCAGTCACGTGACGCGTCTCATCTGTTGCTGTTGGTGGTGGTGTTGGTTCGTCCGACTGAAAGATCAGAAAATTTAACTGTTTTTGATAAAGATTCATAAAGATATAGGACCATGAAAAATTATCTGAGTATACTTTAGCGCCTCAAATGACCCTTTTAGTAAGTCGGCCTGCGACCACAGTTTGAGGCGACAGGAAGGCTCCTCTTTCGATAGCTATCTATTTGAAGGTAGGGGAAGGCACCACTCTCGTTCCTCTCCTCCGGTCTTAGTACTCGATTCCGTCTTGCAGCGGTACACTTGGCAAGTGATGAACTTTCGCCCGGGTCAACCCATGTCATGTGAACCATGTGCGAGGAATTGGGTAGTCAGTTCAAGGTGAGGACGGGTTGCTCATCGGAAGCGTCTATAGTTGCGATAATGGGTTTAAAAGCCAGCTACAGCTTAACCATATAGAAAATAATGGGATGGACAAAAAAGAAACAAAGATGATAAACCAAGGAACTAGGATGGACAAACTTACCGCAGAGTATTCATTGAAAATCTTCTCATATCGATTCAACTGGTCCAAACTATTAATACAGCAATAAAGTAAACTTTTGTATAAAATTAGCTCTTTTTGACGGTGCATTTAAAGCAGGTTTAATCAGACATTAGAGACAAATTTTGATATGGGAGACTTTTCTCAGACTCAGAGATTTATATCATAAAATAATTTGAAACTGATAACTTTAGTTAAAACATGGGTACTAACCTTAGTATACAATATTTTGATGCAAAATCAAGCATGGTTCCTTCGCCTAAGATACAAAACGATAAACATAGAATTGGTCGATAATAATTGGTAATTTAGTGCTTCATATAAAAAAGGTTAGAAATACCTTGTCCGTATTACTTCGTAAATTTTCAATAAACACCCCCTTCGAATAAAAACCTCACTCTAGGAGGGGCGTTTATTTGAAATAAGTAGCTGTAAAGAAGTATAATATAAAGGAAAACTTAATAGTATTGTAAATGATTTTGACCCGCTCTAAGTTACCTTAAGTGTATTAATTTTGGCGTGTACTTAATTTGGCGGTTGATCAATTTTGGAAATTTTGGCGAGGATTTAATTTGGCGAATTGGAAATTTTGTCACACTGAAATGGGTAAAAATTACTCAAAAATATACTAAAAGTTGTGATTCTTCACATAATTCTATTTTTGTTAATTTTGGCGGGTATTTAATTTGGCGGATTTCGCCTAAAACCGCCAAATCCGCCAAATTTAATCCCCGCCAAAATAAATACACTTAAGGTAATAGATTTGTACTCAAACAATAGTAGTAAGTAACCTTGGTTATAAATTATTCAATAAACACCCCTTTCTTTAAAAGCCTCCTCGAATAAACACCCCTCCTAAAAACAAAAGAATTTATTCGAAGTAATACGGAAAGTGTAACTTACGCTCAAAATTAGCATCTTCAATATCTTCCATGTTAGCTTGCTTTCTTTGAGCTTTGAACTGCTCAAACCTGCGAAAAAGTTAGTTCGAATATCAATACTTGAATAATTTTGACTGGCGAAAAACTCATACCATATTGAACAGTTTTTTTATACGGAACTGGCGCATTGACGAGCATTTTCTAACAAGTCAATAACTCCATGCTAAAATATTGAGAAGTGCACTGAAATCAAATTATGAAAGACTCAAAGTCGTTGGGTAAAGATGGATTTGTCTAAATCAACTGTTGGTTGACAATATTTTCACAATTTTGTGACTTTTACTGTCAAATCATGCATTTTGTTTTTTGAAATACGCATTATTAGCACCTCTTTCATGCCAGTAACCACTCAAAAAGTATTTGACATTTTTTAGTTTTGTTTAGAAACATTTCGCGGATAAGGCTTTTCCAAATTTCTATTGGGACTTAATTTCGCGGATGACACCTAATCCACTCATCCGCAAAACTCAATCCCCGCGAAAATGTATTCCATTTATGTATGTTAGTACCTGAGGTCAAGGAGACGAGGTTTTTTAGGTGGTTTCTTCAATTTCTTTGGTTTTTCTTGAGTCTTAAACATTGTCTTCTTTTCGCTTGGCTTTCTTTGATGGTCTTTATACTCCTGAAAAATTGAATAAATTTATGATACCGTTAGTACTTTGTTTTGTTTTTGGGTACACTTTTTTTTTTATAAGAACCAGTAAATTTTTGTTGAGGCTCGGCTGTTCTTATTTTTTTGGCACTTCGAGCCTCAAATTGTTCTTATCCTGTTCTTATTTTTAGGGCTAATTTGGGGGTATTTTTGGGTTTGAACCCTAATTTCATTAATTTGGCCCTTATTTTACCTAAAACTCAGCAACTCCAGGCTCAGGATTGTTCTTAAATTGTTCTTATTTTTTGGCATTTTTGAGCCTCATTGTTCTTATAAAATTGTTCTTATAAAAAAAAAGTGTAGTATACCAAACTTTCCCATTCAATCCATGGAATAATATAGTACACATTGAAGACAGCTTTTTTATTTATACGGGTAGAAGTATTAAAAAGTTAAAAATAATCATTTACATATTTTAATGCTGGGATAGGTGGGGCTTCAAACACAATAGGTGGTGGTTCTTGAACATTATCAATTACTATCTCATTCGATTCCTCAATCTGTGATTGGTCAATTTCTATATTCTCGCTTTCTGATTGGTCGATATGGTCACGTGATCCATTTAATATGGTGGATGATTCGTCAATTGGTGGCAATGGAGATGCTGATCGTAAGCTTTGTTTCTTCTAAAGAATAAACAGAAAATTTCAATTTAATTGTGCACAGAATTTAGAGATAAAATACATTTACAAATAAGATCAGACGAGTGACGGCTATATTTGAATAAAGTATACTAGAAAATCTTAAGTCTCTGCTTCATTCTTAAAGGATTTTTTGTTTCTTCGGTTATGCTCGTATAATTTCTAATGATCCTATTTCAGACTGATCTTGCCTAGAAACTTCTTATTTGAAAAAAAATTGAGGAGGCCAGTGACCCTGCCATGACCCCCCCCCCCCCGTTGACGTTGGCCCGGTGAAAATAAGAACATGTTAAGAACATTTTTAGGCTTAAAACTAGAAAATTAAGAATATCTGAAGGCTTCAAAAATTTTGGATGATCTTATAAAAAGCATGTAATTCATAACTGATTCATTTGACACAACAAACCTGGTCTTGAAATCGGTCATCTTCGCTCATTCCCAGTGGATTCGTTTCATCTTGAATATCTTCTGACTCTTCATTTTGCCGTTCAGCCTCTGAATATGTAACAATGAAATGTTTAGTTTTTGGGATAAAGACTCTAGGTTAAGAGAATGAACAAGTAAACAGATAAATTATGTATCGAAAAGTTATTTACTTTCATGTCTCCTGCCACGCCAATTAAGAGGGTGATCATCAGTTATGTTATTCTTCTCCCTATACCGTCAGGCAACAACTCTAACGTTAGAGGTTACAAATGCCAAAATACTCAAACCTTATTGGGGGGGGGGTATTGGACTAATAGTTAGTCAAGTTTGTCTCGATATAATCTGCAGAACAGCATAACCCTACAAGAGTTTGATATTTTTCATTCTTCATTTTTTATCTTCATTTTTTAAATTTTCTCGAATTTTTCTATCTGATGATATTGCACTTCTTATTACCATTTCAACGAGCACAAAAACTTTTTTATTTCCACTGCAGGTCATTTGGAAACTTTAATGTGCATATTTTTGTTTGTCTTACCTATCGTGTTCAAAGAATAATCATCTTCCTTGGTCCCGTACGAATCAACGTTTTCATTATCATGGTTTTCATTCGTAATCAAGGAGTCTTTTTCTATGGAGTCAGAAAGGTCTTGTTCGATATTGTCTGCTGCATTTTCTAGACCAGATTCTTCATTGGAGGAAGGTGATTGGTCTAACACTGGTGTTATCACTGTTGAATTCAAGTTATTTGATTCATCTTCTAAATCAAGTTTGACTGTCAGCTCTGATGACTGGACAGATAAACTAGCTGACGTTTTATCGTTGTCTTGTTGTTTCAGTAACGATTTGTTGTACTCTTCAATGAAGTTAGGATCGATTGAAGATTCTGATGGAAGAATCAGACTTTTTTCATCATCATCAAGTGATTGGGGAAAACTTTCATTTTCTATTTCAGGTGATGGTGTTCTTATGGGTGGTGTTGGAGGCGGAGAAGGCGTGAGTAAGCTTTTGAGAGATTTTTGGTCGTCTTGTGAATCGTCAATGGACTTGCTGTTAAGGAGAAGCGAATCTTCGTCATGCAAAAACTCTCCACTCGACTCTTCCTCCTCACCGGGAAATAAATCATTTGTATTGTCTTGCAAGTTGCCTCTTCTGTGCCTTGCCACTGATTGTTTCTGACGAGACCTAAAGGAAAATCAGTGAATGGAATGAAACAAACGATGGCAAACTTTGAGTAAAAGCATTACCGTCGTTTTGAATAAGATTCCCATTTCTGCACTAAGATTCTTGTCACTTTTCCGAAATATCTCCGCTATTTTTGCCGAGATAACTGGCATGAGATTGGAAAGGGTTTGTTTCTAAAGGTACGGAAAATCTTGTGTTTACTCACGAAACTGCCTAACTTTCCGAACTTTCCTTATTTTCATTACCCGAAGTCCTGGTCTTTCTCCGTTAGAAAAATGGCACAGGAAATCTTATACACAACGACGAAACACTCTGGATAGATACAAAAGTAGCTTCGACTTGTTAAGCGCTCAGTCTCAAGACTGACGTGTGTTGTATACAAATTTGTAAGCAGCATTTTTGTCAATATGCCCGGAAAAGCAGCGGAAAAATCCCGGAAACATGTTTTATTTGGAAATGAGAAAGTCTAGCCATTCAATGGTACTCTTTGGTACAACTGGTACAATGGTACAATTTTCGCGAAAAAGGTCAAAATTTGTGTTTCCGATCGGGAAAGTTTGTACGCCTAAAGTATACTCACTTCTTAAAGGACACCATCTAACGTTATCTCCTATCATTAGCTTACACAGCATTTTCAAACCTTTTGGTTTAGAACAGCTTTCCCCTAAATTTTGAGATCATTGATTCGTTAGCATAGAGGCGTGCCTCCTTGCAACATCATGAAAAAGAGTATCTTTAAAAACAAGTTCCGTGTCATAAAGCTAAAATGTTTCTGCCTTATTGACACCCCCTTATCACAGACCTACTGAAACCCCTTCGACTGGAAAATCGTCACTGCAAAATATTATGCTATTTTTCCCATCCCCGCTCAATTTTTTGACTTCAAATCCCCAGGCATAAAGAATATGGGAATACGAATCCCCATCGAGTTTCAGTCCGTTATTTTCACCACCATTGGCTGAAAAAATCCGATCAGATCTATGAGATCGGGTTATTTATTGTCAAATGAATTATCATCTTATCAAA
Source organism: Clytia hemisphaerica (assembly GCF_902728285.1). Lineage (NCBI taxonomy): Eukaryota > Metazoa > Cnidaria > Hydrozoa > Leptothecata > Clytiidae > Clytia > Clytia hemisphaerica. The sequence goes on along the minus strand of NW_027103770.1, from coordinate 1,435,591 downwards.
AGTTTCATCAGATTGATGATCCAAAGCTATTATAAAAGTTACCTGTATCCAGGGTATATCCTTTTGATGTTCGGTTGGACGCGACCCATCAAAAACAAACGTAGTTCGTCTTCACTCAATTTCTCAAGAAAAGCGCCATAATTCTCGAAGTACTCCCTGTCTATCCCTTCACCGGAATTCCGGATAGGCGGTAACGGCATTTTACGGATACCATCAATACGTAGTAAAGATAATGTGGGATGGTTCGAATCATCTTCGGCAAGAAGCTTACCGAAATCGGAAATCATAAATTTATCACTGATCATAGAATCAACATTGTTCAAACTATCCAAACCCTTTGATCTTAACAAAAAGTTACCATTCTGGTCTACGTATTGTCCAATAGAGAAAGGCTCTTCATCGTCATGCAATCCTAACCGATTGGGTAACGACTGGTTAAGCTTTGCTCCAGAAATGTTCCTCAGTCGGTTATGATTTGCCGGCTTCGAGTGTTTTCTTGGTTTAGAAGCAGACATCCAGTCTTGTGACGATTTTAATCCGATAAATGAGTCCGATTTTCCAGCTTCTTGTAATCGGGTTTTCGAGCAAATATGACAATCAATACCTTTTAACTTGTTACTGGTACAAATTTGACAGTTCGTAGCTTTTAGGTTTCCACTGAAATCAGGTCTTTGGGCTCTACTTAAAGGGTCAGGTATTGTGAAATGTCGAGAGGGTTTTCTTAGGACAGACCGATTCTTTGGATTTGTTTTTATTTTGATTGGTTTTTTTTGTTTGTTAGAAGACGGTTGGTTTTCTTCACTGGTGTGTTTTGAAGTGGATCCCAACCGACGAATGTACATACTGTCTGAAGAACACCTGAAGATGAAAAAGAGAGCAGGTGATTTAACAGTTTTATTTTTACAGAAGTGTTCTCGTTTCACATTTGACACCTATTTTATATCAGGACGTTGTCTCACGAACGAACGAACGAACGAACGAACGAACGAACGAACGAACGAACGAACGATTAAAGTGATCCATCGTGGTATTGTCACAATCGTAAAATGGAAAAAATATACTTATGTCTCGAAAATTCAAAACTTAGACTGGCCCTTTCTTCGTTAAAGATGCTATACTAAAAATACGATGGGACTAGATAAAGCGAAATATATATATATATCAAAAGAAAGCAAGAGAGTTGATTACAAAGAGAGAACAGGCGCTAAATTTTATTTCGACTATAAAAATTCTCCCGTAAGAAAGCTTTTTTAGAGGGTCTATCACTCTACTCTAAACACTAGCTCTTTTCTAAAGAAAACATGAAAGTGATTCTTGTGAAAGATTTTGGGGGTGAAAAGTGTTAATTTTATCGGATAAGAGAGTTCTCCAGGGAATAGATGTAATGAAAAATATTTTCATATGCTATATTTTTCTTCAAAATTTTGGCCTTATTAATCCTCTCAGCTGGAAAGTGGTTTAAAAAGTCTCTGTAATTCGAACCTCTCTCTAATTCGAAGAAAATCCCTGGTCCCTTAGAGATCGACTTAGAGAGACTCAACTGTACAGTAAGATCGTTATATAGTTCGGAACATTTTTTGTGGAGGTAAGGAAAAAGAAGTGTGATTTCCATATATATATTGCATGTTCTGGAAACAAATCGAAACAAACTTCCTAACTCTTTGAAACATAAAACATAACCAGCTCAAAGAACTTGATCATCTCAACAAAAGGATAAAAAATTAGGAAGGGTACAGGTAGGTAAAAAAAGTACGGACTGACTTTGTCCAACTAATTTTTTAACGGTGTGGTATACTATAGGCTTATCGAAAAGATTCGTGATGAAGAAAGTGTGTAAATGAACCAAGCAGGTTTGACTAGTAACGATTGAAACACTCACAGACCCACGGGGACCCCTTCCCAATGGAAAAATTAGCCAAAATATCGCCCACAGTGGAAAACCATACTCCAATTTTTGTCCCCTCTGAAAATAATCAGATAAGTAAATCCTCACTGCAAAATAGTGCAGACGGGACCTCTGAAATTGTGTAACCCTTAGAGAGACTTTGGGAGGTGAAAAACTGACCCTTATCCCCTGCCCAGCACCCGTGTCTGTTTAAGTACTCCCCCGGGGGATTAAACGAGGTTGTCATCAGATTCACCGTATCCTTTAAAATCAGAGTGAAACGTTGGCAAATTGATGATTTTTTTTCAGTTAGGATAGCCAAGAAGGAAATCCAAGGAAATATACAATGAGCTCTTCAAGAAAATGTTCGTACGTGTGGGGTAGATGATATATTGGACTGGGTTAATGAAAAGTCTACAAAATTTGACAAATTTTAAAATTGTTCTGTTTAGGGGGGGGGGATTTTTTAATGTCTGGAGGTTCAACTGATGCTTATTGTTGGGGGTTAGCCGGTTGGTCAAAAGTCACAATGTTTGGGGAGTCTAAAAAATTGTTAAACCCTCCACCCTCCCATATTCAAATTTTTTCAGGAAGAGCCCAATAGAGAACATTAATGAAAACGAAAACTAATCATGTCCTTTGAGAAAGCAATGAAAAATTATGCTTACCTAGGTGAATGATAATCTCCATGTTGACGACAACCACGACAAAACTTGACTGAAGGAGCAGTTCGCGTCCGAACATCCTTGGCACGTAAATATCGCAGTTGTAAGATCTTCGGTTGTACGAATGGACACTGACAATGAGAAATAATTATATAGTTTTTCATAGGATTCGTACATTTCTTACTTACTTATACATGCTATTTTCTAATTAATTTATCTATAAATCTATCAAATCTGTACAGATTCTCTTCGAGAAAGGCGTTGAAAAAAATTGATTTTTTGTCATCATTCAATTGACTTGGGAATTCATGAACTCTTTTCTATTGTTGCCTTTGTAAAACTTATATCTCAATTCGTAACAAGATTTCTCAACAAATAAAGCGTTGATGTGCACTGCAGCGATGCAGAATTTATCATAATTACCTCGTTATTGGTGTAGTATAAACTTTCTTTCGCCAACAATGATGGTTCTTGATTCTCCATCATTGCATTAGACTGATGTTTCTGTGACAAGGGAAGTGAAGGTGAAAAAACAAGCGGAGGAAAAGACGTTGATTGCTGTGGTGATTCGTTTTCGATCTTCTTCTTTGACTTTCTGTTAAAACTCTCTTGAGAGCTGTGTATTTATTGGAAGAAAAAAAGAGATTTTAGAATAAATTGAAATTAAAAGAGTTCCAGGTAAGTGTGAGTTGGGTGATAAACAGTTTTTCAAAATCAAATTCTGTATTTAAGGGAACTGAAAAGTAATGTTACTTTCTGTGTAGAACCTTCCTGGCTTTTTTTATATCAAAGCGTTTTAAAATGCTTATACAGTATTTTATACACCATAAAGTAAAAAAGCTTAAAATCTGCGTACCAATGTGATTTTTTGAAATTCTCTAGGAATAGTTAACGACAGAACTTTCTTGAATCAAGAAACGAAAAAAAGCTCTTACGTTTTAGACAATCTAATTGGTTACACTCATTGACTGAAGAAATTTTTAAAGAAATTTATTTGGCAAATATTGAAGCAAAAACAAGAAATCACTTCTCGCAATCAAAGCCTTAAGTATTTGCAATATCAATTTCAAAACTGTTGAAAGTCTTTAACAATGTTTGACTTTTTCTTTAACGACAGAAAGGTCGCAAAAAATTGACAGAGAGAGGATAAAGTTACATGTTCAACGACATTCTTTAAAAAACAGAACTATTTTGTGATAAGTTCAGACCTTAGATAGTTCAGATATTTAGGCAAAATGGTTGCCGGGTTTTTAAGAGCCATAAGCTGTCTAAGAGGAAATGTTGAAATAAATAAATAGGTTCATACCTTGAGTTAATTTTGGAAATGTAGTTTTTCTTCATCTAAAAAGCCATAAATTAGAAAAGGTCTTATGAAATAAGTTATAAAGAATAAGATAGTTTGATTCAAGACATGAGAAAAATCTCTCCAACTCAACTTTCAGTTGAGAATTCTATGATTCTCTTTATGATTGAAAACCGACTATATCAAATCTGAGAAGATAGCAGTATCAATTGTACCACTATTGAGTCGATGAAATTTGCTATTGCTTTACTCTTGGTTTTTGCTACCCCAATTATGTTAACATATGCTAAATTGAGATAAATCAGAAAAATACTGTATTCTGACGGAGCAAATTCTGTACGCCAACTCAGTACGTAGGCATGCTGTTTAGACTGTGTTCTAAACAAAAATCTAACTGCTTTTTGTATTGCTCCATGGAGTGATAGAACTTATATTAGAAATACAGCAACATTTCAAGTGTATAAATTTTTCGCATGGACTTTTTATCGCAAATCTTTAATTTTGGTGAAATCTTTAATTGCAAATCGAAGCACCCCAAATTCAATTCTTGATATTCATGGTGCAATCTTTAATAATACGAAAACACCCGGAAAACACCGGGCGTTTTTCGTGTGTTTCCATATAAAAGATTACGTCATGAATATCAAGAATCCACCTATGAAGAGATTCTTTTTTTATGATATTCTTTATATGCGTAAGATTACGTCATTTTTCATATCGGAAACCCCCGAAAAAGTCGGAATTTGATTCATGAATGTTACTAAAAATAGCAAACACATGGGTCAATTTCCGTTTTTTTCGGGTGTTTCCGATATGAAAAATGACGTAATCTCGACTTACGCATATCAAGAATAGAAATGAGAAGCGCCTCTATGCTGACAAATAAAAGCCAAATAAACAATAGAATTTCTCAAAATTCGTGCTTGCTCAGCGGCGTAAGGCGTAAGGTGTTACAGTTGAGTCTCGATAACTCGAACACGCAAGGGGAGCACAAATTTGTTCGAGATAAGGAAATTATAAGAGGCATTGTTATCTGAAGGGACAAGAAAACTTGTTACAGAAGTTCGAACTATAGAGGTTCGAGTTATAGAGACTCTACTGTATTTCTTTTGTTTTAAAATACAGAGTAATCAAGTTCTCACCAAATATCTTTCCAAATCGTGAATCTCATAATCTTCATCATTCTCATTTTGTGTTCTCGCTGAAGCTGCTTTTGCGCTAGAATAATCATCTAGCGGCTTATTCGATTCCACCTGAACGTTTGGTTGGACGTTTTGTAAATCTGGTGGTTCTTGATCCTTTTCATTTGGTTGATTATAACGTAACAAAATTCGACAACTGATGTTTTGTGCTGCATCCTGAATTTCCTTTTCACGGTAATAAGTATCGTTCGGAACGTACACACGGTTTCCGTGTTCCGACATAACGTCGGAGTCCTGTTGTTCATCCACCGTCAGTGGAAAATCGTATTCCGATTTTAGAAAATTTTCATGTTTCTCTTCAAGCGATTGTTGTAAACGTTCTAAAGTTTCTTTCTCGATTTGTTTTAGGATTTCACTCAAATTTTCTTTGACTTGAACCATGCGTTTTCCTGTTACGCTGAAAGTCTGTTCATCACGTGGTAAAGGGTTGACGTAATGTAGGTTGTTGTTTGTGAAACGTTTTTCATATTCAAGTTCATTAAGCGTTTTGAATTTATCATATGCCGGTAAACGGTACTGTACTCCATTGTTATTTAAATCTTTGTCTCGGCTAAACATCATTTCTCAACACTGACTCTGTAAGATTAGAACGTTAAAAAATCGATGACGAGGTAGACAAAACATGATATAACTCTGTCTCATAGGCATACCTCCAAATGTTACATTCTTAGCAAGAAAACTTTCTCAAAACAACTGAATCGGTACAAAAAACAAACGTTGACAAGATTAATTGTGCTTATATTTTTGAAAAAGTTTCAACTATTGATTTCAAAGCATGCGTTTTGCCTAGCTTGTTGAACCCTTAAGACGCAAATGTAACTGATTTTCAAACGAAGTATCGAGACAAAATATTCACACGTCGTTAGTATAAAACAACTCCTTTCTAGCAGTTCATTAAGTCAAAAAAATCAAAAATCAAATACTTCAGTTGTTAATACCGTCATTACAAGAGTTATCGAGGGAGAGAATTCCTCAGTAAACCAAGTCTTAACCATCAAGATAAAAAACAAAAATTTCATTCTATGCAACTATCCTTGTTTCAAGTCTTTAGTAGACAATCGTCAGCTACACCCCTGTCTCAGAGCCCCGGTGGAACTTCTTCCCAAAGTGGGTATGAAAATTTCTATCAAAACCACAAAGGGGATAAAAAGTTTGTTCCCAGGTCAAAAAACCCAATGGACATAGTTTTGGAATCTACTTTATTGAAGGAAAAAATGAATAGTGACGTATTTGAGAGGGGGTGGGGGTAGTTAGAGAAAATATGGGCGTCAAGTATGTGAGAGCCATAAGGGTCCCTTTTTACACCCTCGAAATGCTCTCGAAGGGATTCATAACCATAAATTAGCAATTGAGTCTCTGGAAGGGTCCCAAAACCAAGTCAGAAATATTAATTACACTCTATAAGCTGAAAAGTGGCTGAACAGCCATAATTTCAAATCGAACTACAATCATGGTCGTAATATTTGAGGAAAAATTGGAACGATTTTGAACTGCTATAAGTTAGGTTAGAAGGGTAGAGTTTTAACGCTGGACTTAAAACTTAGGACCTTAGGCTGATCTGAGGATCCAAAAGTTCAAAAATGGTTCAATAAGGCTCATAATATAACCTGGAAGTCTATAAACCCGTGCAAAATTGAAATATATCAGATTAAATTTAAGAGATGGCCCAAAATCGACTTTCTCACCCGAACTCCCAACTCGAAAAACGAGGAAATAAGCTAAATTCTCAATAGATTTTGACCATGATTGTACTTCAAAGTAAAGCAAATTTGAAACATATATTCAAAGTAAAAGCAAATTTGAACAGAACATAAATCAACAAGTGAAGTAAAAATATAGTTTAGAAAGAGAGTAATCGAAACACTTTACACGATTTACGTTTATACGTCTTTTTTTATAAGAACATCCAAAATTTTTGAAGCCTTCGGATGTTCTTAACTGTTTAAGTTACAAGCCTAAAAATGTTCTTAAAAGGTTTTTATTTTCACCATTTCTTGAGCATTTTTGTCCATCTTCCCAAGAAATTGGGTGTTTTAGAGTCTGCGAAGACTTAAAATGTTCTTAACTTGTTCTTATCATTTTGGCAATCGAAGCCTTATGTTCTTATATAGTTTATTCTTATAACAAAAACGTGTACATCGTACAAACCAAAAAAAAACTGAGATGAGGAAATCCTTGCACTGTGTTAATCTTAAAGATAAATATAAGACCTTTCAGACGGTTAACACAACACTCGCAAGAAAAGGCTAAAATAAAACCAGGTATTTAAAAAAAGTGTACAAGTTTGAAGTGAGGTTGTGAGAAAACTAAAAATGTTAAAAATCCATACTTTTCACCATTTGAAGGAGGATTTACTAATTTAAATCTTGGGTCAAGCTAGAGTTTTTACAAGTTCTTTGATGACTATGTTGGTCGTTAAACGTTGAGACAAACGATTTTATTACTTTTACTAAAGAACGCGTCATCCCTATTGTTTAAAAATAACCAATCAGTTAAGCATCTTGTAAAAACTCCAAGGCATCTCTAAATCTTAGAACCAAATGTAGTGAATATATTTCAGGGTTTATCTTCATACTCCACCTTTTTGGAAAATTGGTACCCCATACCAAAGAGACTTGACTGATACAGCTGTAACGAAAGTCACGGTACCCGATATTGTATTTAGTCCCCTAACTACTTTAAGGGAACTGATTTGGCGAGGACAAAAATAGTAAAAATTTAAATATGGTAAGAACTTATTTTGGCGAGAACTAAGTAATGAATAACTAAACCCAGGTGAAATTTCAGAAATTATGGAAAATGGGAAAAAAACGAAAAAACTATACATTCAAAGTATTGGATACAATCGACAGCGTGCGGAGACGAAAGGCTGTAAACTCTTTGTGGAATTCGAACTAGATAGTGATTTTGTGCGCGTTGAAAATATAATCAGAAATGGAATATTATCAATAAAAAAAAGGTAAAAGTCTTAAATCATCAAATAATGAAAAACCAACATTAAAAAAACGTTCCATAAAACGCATACTCTTAGGTTCCAAATAAACGGCCCCCCCCCGCTTGTTAATTTTTCGAAAATTTTCCAACCCCCCGGACCTTATTAGGACCCCCCCCCCCCGTTTATTAATCTCTAAGAATATTTTCAGCTGTCAAAGAGAAGGCCCCTTATTTTGCTCTAAATAGCCTGATTTTAGCCTATTTTTACCTTATTTTTGGGTTTCAGAAGTACAATTTCCAACCCCCCGGCAATTAGGTCCCCCCCCCCCGTTTATTGAAATCTAGAAAATTTTCCAACCCCCCCCGTTTATTCGAACCCCCCCCCCCCCCCCCCCCCCCCCCCCGTTTATTTGGAACCTAAGAGTACCGTAATATACAATCAAAGTCATAATATTTGAGAAAAAAGGGAAATTCCCACGAAATCTCACAACCACAAACGATTTGGAAGCGCTCTGAATTAGGTTGGACGGGTAGAGTATAGGATCTGAGGAACTAAAAGTTCAACAATGGTCCAATAGGGCCCAGAATATAGCCTGGAAGTCTATAAACCCCTCCCGAATTGAATATTCGAATAAATTTATAAATTTGCCCAAAAGCGACATTTTCACCCGAACTTTTAGTTGCTGAAAACGAGGCATTAACCAAAATTCCCAATATATTTTGACCGAGATTGTACCAGCGAGAGGTAAAGAAACCCAATCCCATCGATGGTTTAGTAAAATATGACATTAACAAACGCATTTTCATAAACTTTTCGTAAACTATGTCAAACACTTAAACTATTTTTCTTGTTCCCGGATATGCATCAATATGGCTTATCAAGGTCACCTTTTCTATTGACTAAACATAAATTCATCAGACGAATACAAATAAACAAAATGTTCTCAAGTGTTTTTTTGAATGAGATTCGTGAGTTGACGTAGAATATTGACACCTCCTACACGATCATTAAAGAAGATATGCCAAAAGATTTTCGTATGCCAATTACATTCAAGATTTACATCTACCGTCACGGACAAACCTTTGAACAATGTCTTTGTGTAGTCAATTGACGTTAAAGGGACAATCAGATGGTTCGAGATATCTGGCAAGTATAATATACATGTTTTCGACTTAAGAAAACCATAAGATTTCTACGTAAGAACCCATTTTGATATCTTTACTTTGGAAAAAATTTAGACGAAAATACTTGGGAGATTTTCTCAGGACCACAGAAGATTTCTACACAGACCAAATATCTCAAACCATCTTATTCCCTTTAAGACTTTCATATTCAGAGGTAAACGAAGTAAAATGCTGACAAAACCAAATTTTATAAAATGACAGAAAGAGAAAAAAGTAGCAAAATATTAAGTATCACTCACATTATTTGGTAAGACGAGACTTTTAACCATAATGGCGCATTGTTGTCATCGTCCTTTTGATATTGTATTGCAATTTGATCAGCTGATTGTGCTTCACCATGGCAACCAATATCAACATAGAAATCGAATCTAACAGAAATAAAATCTCTAGTCTAGAGATATCCAAAAAATTTCAAATTGCTTCTTCAGAATGAAAAATAAATAGACAGTGTAAAAATACACGTTTTTCTATAAGAACAAACTTTATAAAAACATAAGGTTTCGATGACCAAAATATTAAGAACAAGCTAAGAAAAAGGGAATAAGATGGTTTGAGATATCTTCTGTGGTCCTGTTAAGAACACTTTTCAGGTTTTAAAGACAGAAGTCAAAACATTATCTCTTAGATAATTGCAGAAGGAGCTGGTAAAAATGAGAACATTTTAAGAACATTTAAGGCTTAAAACTAAAAAAGTCAAAATTCAAAAATCTAGGATGTTCTTATAAAAAACGTTTATAGTCCAAATAGTTCGATAACAATGTTTTAAGCAATGGGTAACTAAATAATTCTCTTTGTCAATACATTCTGGACACAGGCACTTACAAAGTACTTAACTTTGACAAGAAAGTAAGATTGTGAGAAACATTCTCTTTACTTTTCTCAAACTTTTTGAGTTTTAGGCACTTGATACTCAGACTCTAGAAGAGTATTATGGTCAAGGTACTTCGAAATAATTCTCGTGATTGAAATAACACAAAGCTATACAAAAACTATCGAATTTTGATTATTAAAAACAGAAGACGAAAAAAAATAATAGAAAAAAAAACAGGAAAAACATAAGATAAAAGATTTGTTTTTGTTTTGGCTTTTTAACCGTTTGCTCTTCATCTTGCGAACCAATGTTCTCTTTCAAAAATTCTAATCTTTATGGAATCAATAATTTACACGTGGGCAGTTAAAATTCAAAGTTCATATGTACAAAATAAAAAATTTTTTAAAAAAACTAAAAACTACTAAAATAATACAGCCCTGAAAACTTAAAAAATCCAACTTTCCTGTTAGTTCAAAATAATAATTTTAAAGTAAAGTGTAGGAATTACTGAAGGGTATTTACGCAGTCACAAATTGTCATTGGTGCGTCCAAGTTATATGAGCCTGGTCATTATAAATCTTTATAAGTGGATCATTTGACTCTAAAACCCTCTTACTCGCAAAATAGAAATCTTGCATCTGTATCTCAATCAATCAATCAATCAATCAATCAATCAAACAATCAATCAATCAATCAATCAATCAATCAATCAATCAATCAATCAATCAATCAATCAATCAATCAATCAATCAATCAATCAATCAATCAATCAATCAATCAATCAATCAATCAATCAATCAATCGGTAATTTGGTAATAAGATAATGTAACGAATGAAAAGAAGCCCATTGGCTAATGAAGATACCCAGTTAACATGCTCAAGTAACTTTGCCAGAGGAAACATTAGTGGTTAGTGCTAATTAAATTACCTTCTTTTGCCTAGTGAAAAGCGTTCTTCATCCTAAGTCTTCAATTCCTACAAAGGATTCGATTTTCTCTTCATTCTGGTTTCCACCATTTTTCTTCTTGCTTCCTTCAGAAGAAAGTCTTTTCCTATAGTTTTTCAATAAATCCATTGGTTTTTGTTTGGCTAATGTTTCAATATCTCTTATGACGAAACCAGACTCTGTCATTGTTTTTCCTTCGTTCTTCCAAACTGTATATAATTTGTAGAATATGGCTTCGTAAAGTTCTTGAAAAACATCGTAAACCGTAAGGTCTATGTCGTTAGTATATTTCTGTTTCGATTTATGTCTTTGTTTTAAACGCTGGTTGCACTCTCTGAAACAAAAATAGAAGGATGATTAGACCATTTTTGAAGGTTATCGTTGCTTGAATCACGAAATTTACATTTGGCTACGTTTCCAGAAATTCCTCTCGCATCATTGGGCCAGACCAGTTTATGTCCAAAGTACAATTTATAACCAGGATTTTCGAAAATAACTTAAGGACAAGTACGTTTATCAGTGAAATAAAGATACCTAACAAGAAATCACTCATCAGGATTCATGGTATTCATTACGTAATGTTTGCATCGAAAATAGCCTGAGCGTTGGCTACTAGTTTTATTGTTCAAGTTCAAAATTAGTGGCAAACACTCGGTCTTTTTTGAGTGCTTCCGTATAAAACAATACGTCATAAATGTCATGAATTACATAGAAAAGAATAATTTCCATTTTTGTTAAAAAGTGCTAGAGCTATCATCAGACTACCTTTATTTGACGATACGTACAAACGACTTACTTGTTAATTTTCCCACTACGAAGCACTTGTAAAGAGATGCGTGTGATATTGATAGACATCACGCAAAAAGGGAAATTTTGAATCTCATGACGTGATAGTTGATAAATGTTTGAAGCTAGCGTTTTGGTGTTAGATGATGTAACAAAGTGAAGAGTTGTTAACAAGCCAAGCATTCCACAGCCACGGAGATCTGTTGAAGGGTCATTACCTATAAGGTGAAAAAAAACAAAGTGTAACAACTGTTCTCCTTTCCTCTGATTTGCTAGGTTTGAAAGAAATGAGTCGATAATACTAAAAAATACACTTCAAGAAGGGGAATACACTAACTACTGGTCTAGGACTAAAACTGCTGCTCGATGTTCTTAATTTTTTATATTCATGACGTAATCTTTTATACGGAAACACACGAAATACAGCGAGTGTTCATAGTGTCCTTCAGGGTGTCTCCCCCCCCATGCCTAGAATGAAAATTTTCCATCACCCCCTCATTCTTCCCCACCCTGCCTCCAAAAATTTCTCTGTCCCCCCCCCCTCACGCATAAAAAGCTGTAATTTGATGAATTTAACGCTTATTGTTTTCCCTAAGGTAGTTCTAATTCAAGAATAAATGGAAAGGATGGTTGTTTTTAAACCGTAATATTGCTGGTTGAAATAAATGAATAAAACCAGATGTTTTTCAATTTTGAATTGATTTTGGTGAGTTCCCCCCATGCCTAGAATGAAAATTTTCCATTCCCCCCCCCATCGTTTTCCCCCACCCTGGCTACAAAAAAAATTCTTTCCCCCCTATACGTCCTTTTGACCTCAAAACCCATTCCCCCCCCTGAATCCAGGGGGGAGGACACTATGGTGTTTGCCATCAGTTTAATAGTTTAAATTCAAAACTGGTGACAAATGCCCCGTGTTTTCGGGTGTTTCCGTATAAAAGACTACGTCGTCATCTACGTTCTTACAACGTTTTTATTAGTTTTGTTTTTTTTACCTGAAGATTAAAATAACCTGAAACCATAGTCAGCCTCGTGTTCTTACAAAATTATTATTACTCGCTTACCTTGAAACCCGATCAGTTCCCAATGAGGGCCAAAACGTGGACAATCAAATTTCCTGTTGGATAATGATTTATATAATGTCTGTAATATCCGAACGTGCACCAGTTCATCATTTTGAAATGGTATCAAGGCTAGAGTGAATATCAAATTGCGTTCAGGGACTAGTGATTTGTGAAGTTTCGGTGGTCCAACAATGTTATGAAAGACTGAAGAAATCCCAGATCTTTTTGGAGCTGTTCGTATTTTATCAGCGTATTGGTTGAGATCGATGTTTTCGAAGAATTGCAAAGCTTCTTTGAATTCCATTGGAGATGTCATGTTTTCAGGATTTTCGGCAGCTGAAAGAAAAGCAGTAATTTGATTGAAAAGTCATTTTGGAAAATATAAATGAGCACGGGTGGATTTTGACACAGAAACATGTGAGCAGTTATAGCCTATCTAGTGAATAAAGGAATATGATATTTTGAAAAATTTCTAAGAAACTTTCAAATAATGATATTGGACTCTGATTTCATTGAAAGAGTAAATTTCTGTTTAACTATACACCTACAATTTTTAGGATCCAGTTGCAGTTCATCCCATTCATCAACTTCACCATCAGATTCAGCATTCGTTTCAACCCTGGCCTCCTCAGTTTCTGGTGATTCACCAGGCTCCGATGTGATATCGTTGATGGAAGCTTGTTTTTCACCAGTAGATTTCATTACATCTTGTTCATGATCAGTAATTTCTAACTCAGGTAATTTATTCTCAATCCTGTTTTGATTCAACTCTTCTTTGCTCTCGACGGATGTATTTGTCTCTGTCAGCTGTGCAGGATCTGCATCTTGAGATTCAACAGTATCTTGGGCTGATTTGGTAAAGAATTCATCACCATAGTCAAACTCTACATCCTTGCTCTCCTCCGTAGATGTCATGTTGAAGATACTTGATTATAGCATTGGACAAACATTCCTAATATGCTGATTACATATTCGATTTGTCATTTTAGTTTTTTTCACTCATTGTATATTGACCATTTGCTGAATCGTTAGTTAATGGTTTTTTAGTAATTCTATTTCTTTTGTGCTGAAATAAATAAAAGACGATAACTTTGATTTGAAGACAATTAATTCAATATGAACGCTTTTGTAGATTGGCACAGGGGCCACCCACATAGTACCTACGCAGTGAAGGGGGGAGAGGGGGAGGGAGAGGGAGGTTAGTAAAAGCTCTTGTTTGAATGACGTCATTTCTATTGTTCTCTGAGTACAAAGAGGTATCAAATATTTCGAAAGTTTTTGCGTGCGTACTATATGGATGAAATAAAGGTTAAAGGGGGGTTCTAAGTTAAATGAAAAGTAGGACAAACATAAGTTTTCAACAGTTAAACAAGGATTCCCATCCGTTGAAGATTTAACTAAAAACTTTATTATTATAATAATATATGATATATTGTGGTAATTTGTTGTTCTACGGGCCCGACCGACCCTTTTTTTGCTAAAATCAAAAAAATAATAATATCGAATTTCCACTACATATTTTACACACTAGTTGTTTGTAGGAATTAAACTTGAATAAAGCTGAAAATTAATTCAAGAAATTGAAAAATCATAAAAAGCATTCCATACACTAAAATTTTATTATGATCTTCATCGAAGATAAAAAACAAAGTGAATTTTTGATCCATATACCTTTTGGAGAAAATTTTCTCGGTACCTTACCAACCCTGATAAATGAAAAATTTATTCTTATTTTGCAGACCGACCGACCCATATTTTTCTAACGATCTGTCCGTAGAGCAACAAATTAAATTGGTCTCGCCTAAACGTTTGTTTTTCTAACTAGATGCACAATCAAAATAATATTATATTTAAAGGTGTATGTCCATATAACGGACGAAATGCAGTTGTGAACATAAAAACAATCAATAAAACTCTTGCAAAACCTCGTAAGTTTAAGGGCTTATAGAGACTATTAAGTGTGTACAAAATCACACGTGTTTGAAAAAGCTGAAATATTCAAACACCAAGAAAATCAATAATTGATTAAAAGGGAAAAGGTGCACGAAGTAGCAGGGATCCCAAAATGAATTTGTTAGCAAATGTATCTGATATAAGAGGGCCTATAAAGTCTAATTCGTTGCACATTGCACACAAGAAAACGAATCACACATAAATTTTATAAATGCAATAAATAAGAATTAAGATAAAATAAAATATTGAATTTTGTTGAGAAGAGACGATGAAGAAACCACATTTTAGATATTATAACCGAATATATACAGCTATTTTTTTACATTTGAGCCTTAAAGTTGTTCTATTAAAACGTTTTTAGGTTTAGAGAAGCTAATTTTGGTTTTAGTATCGAGTAGGTCAAAGGTAAGGGGAAAAGCACGCATACTCTCTCTAATTCGAACCTCCTTTTATGGAATGGAGAAGTGGTTTGATGGGTTTGAATTTTAGTAAACCTATTATCGAGTAGGTCAAAGGTAAGGGGAAAAGCACGCATACTCTCTCTAATTCGAACTCAAATATTGGTCCCCTCGGCTGAGAAGTGGTTTGATGGGTTTGAATTCGAACTTCCTTTTATGGAATCTCTCTTTAATTCCAACTCAAATATTGGTCCCCTCGGCTGAGAAGTGGTTTGATGGGTTTGATTTACTCTGTAATTCGAATCTTTCTGTAATTCGAAGAAAATCTTAGGCCCCTTGTACATCGAATTAGAGAGAAAGAGTCAACACACATACATCATGAAAACTCATCAACAATAAACAACAATAAACACGGAGAAACGAATAAATAAAACATGAAAAACAATGAAAC
The DNA here is from genome assembly GCF_902728285.1 of Clytia hemisphaerica. Taxonomy (NCBI): domain Eukaryota; kingdom Metazoa; phylum Cnidaria; class Hydrozoa; order Leptothecata; family Clytiidae; genus Clytia; species Clytia hemisphaerica. The sequence continues at coordinate 1,420,011 of NW_027103770.1, read as the reverse complement.
GTCGAGCTCAAAACTATGAAACCCTTTCATTGAGCATTGGTAATTGATCAATTCATAAAACTGTGACAAGATGCCTGTTTAAATACAGAATACACTAGTAGTTCAAAAAGATACAAAAACTTTTCTCAAAGGAACAAAGCAACGATGTTGTAATGTATACATAGCATACATTGACAGCATCCCTAAAAAGACATTATAAATATTGCACATTATTGTTTGTTGTATGAAAGAAGAGCAAATGCACATCTACTATAACATTAATATAAAATTAACATATAAAAAATTGATAAATTCTGAATAAACGAATATAATAAGGATTTATTGAATAACTGATGAAAAAGAAACTTTAAACAATCTCCCTATATTCGCATAGGAAGACTGGAGATCTAAGCTACATGTGAGTGGATACAAATTTCTTAGTATAATGCCAAGGACAACCCATTAATCATAGTTTGAAATCACGTAAATTGTATAGAGGGAATATCAAAATCTAACACTAACAGTTTAGTTTCCTCTGTACCATTCCTGCTACCAACTGCACATACAAGTTTCTTTTCATTGCATTTGACACGCCAAACCACACCGCCAGATCCTCCAGAATCTAATTCAACCAAGTCTCTAAGGAATTCTCCTGTCTTTAGATCCCATAATTTCACTGATCCATCGTCAGAACTAGTAACCACAAACTTAGTATTGAATTGTAAAGAAGTCACAGCACTTTGATGTTTATTGGGACCAGTTAAAGTATGTAAACATTGTCCAGACACAATATCCCAGATTTTTACAGTAGAATCTGCATTCCCAGATACTAAGTAATTATTCTTCAACACCATTCCACTAGTCAAAGATTGATGACCTAAGAGTGTGTGTAATAACTGCCCACTAAGAGCATCCCAAACACGTATCGAAGTATCCAGAGAGCCAGACACGATGTATTTACCATCAAACTGTAATGAGTAGACACGATTTGAATGACCAGTCAGAGTATGCAAACAAGTCTCTGTTTCAACATCCCAAACTTTTACCAAATAATCATAAGCACCGCTGACAACGTATTTACCATTGTATTGTACACTGTTGAAAATAAATATCATATATGAAATCAATATAATGGAATAAACTTTAAAACTTGTTTTCTTTACTAAAACTAGTATAATGGAATCAATATACACACCATTAGCAAAAATGGATGCAAGATTTTAAGGAGAGAGCTTCAACTGGAGTGGAAATACGTTGAAAAAAGTTGCGGTGTAGCACAATTTAAATTTTTACAATTCTATGCTTAAATAATTGTTTGTTGTTGAGCTATAAATATTATGAAAAATCAGAGAAAGTAACCAAAACCACAAAAGCCTGGATGTGGGGTCTAAGAACAGTTTTACCATCTGACAGCAGCTGCATGACCAATCAAAACATGAAGATGTGTTCCTTTCATGACATCCCAGACACGTAGAGTTCCATCTCTGGATCCGCTTACTACGTTATCTCCATGCATTGCCAGGCAACGAACAGTTGATGTGTGACCTTGTAAAACATGGATACATTCTCCTGAATCAGCATTCCAGACCCTCAGCGTCCTGTCTGTTGAGCCACTCACAACTATATTTCCACTTAATTGTGATGACCACACACCACCTATTTGAAGTAATTCAATATTTATAGAACATTATTCAAAAATGTCCTAAACATATCATGAAGCAGTCAAATATATTGTGGGATAATAAAAGTGACAGAATTACGCATATCAAATAGGCAACCCCACTTGGTTGAAGTTTCAATAAGACATTTTAAGACCATTTCATGCTTTTTTGTATAAAAATAATCCAAACCTGTATGTCCCACAAGGGTGCGAATCAAAGTTCCAGTATCAGCAGACCACACTTTTAACGTATTATCATCTGAGGCACTGACTATACGAACACCGTCGAACTGTAAGCAAGTTACAACATGATCATCATGACCTCTTAAATACATGACAGGCCTCAAAGTGTTTGATCTCCAATTCCGCTCCAATTTGTGACAATAAGCAAAAAGTTCTTTGTAAGGTGCCTCATTAGGTTGTGATGCCTTCTTATCAACCTTTCCTTCTTCTAAAAGATCACTTAGAGGATAAAATAACTGATATTCATGGCATTTCTCCTTCCATAACCTAAAGAAAGAATAATAATTGGTTTCAACCTTCTGAAAATTTAGGCTTTTTTATAATAGCATCAATTGACCTAAAAATAACACATTTTGTTTAAATTTAGAGTATAGAAAAACAATTTATATTCTAACACTGTCACTGCCATAAACAAAATTCAGTTTCACTATCAAAGAACAAACAAAGAGAAAAGATGATGGCTTACAGATTGTCTTCTCCAAGGATCCTCCAATATCTGCAAGTCCTTGCAGCATTTGATAAATCTTTTGGTTCCAAGAAAGATAAAACATAGAGTGCCAGCTCTTTTGGTAATAAAGATATAAAATCCCTTTGAAAATGTGGCTCAATTTTGGCCATCATGTGTCTGACGACCGACATATCACATAAACCTATCAAGTCATTTAACGCAATCAATCTCTCATCTCTGGACCAGTCATGGAATTTATTCAACCAATCTGGAAGTCCATCAGGTGGCTTAGCTGTTTCTGATTGAAGCCTACTACGTACTGCTTTTCCAGGACTATCACATGAAGGTATAGTTCTATTACAAAGAGCATTCTCCACATTTGGGACAATCTTTGAGCTGGAAGTTGAAGCACATTTATTGTTATATTTTGGTCTGGCTTTCTTCTCTGGTGTTGTGATCCCATTGTCTTTTTCATCAATTGAAGTATCTACATTTTCGGTTTTCCTTTTTAGAGCATTTGTTTTGCATGGTGATTGTGTATCGAAAATAAAGTCAAATTTGTTCTGAAGTCTGTTTAAAAATAACAAAGTGAGTCCTTCAACTTTGATCAAGTCATTTATGTTCTTAAACAATCTATGGTTTCGTTCATCAACCAGTGATTGGGCTTTAAACTTTCCAATACCAGGGATCTTTTCAAGCTCTTGTAGAGTGATTGTGTTGAAGTTAATTGATTTTTTAGCCATGTCTGTTTAAAAGAAGAAGGATCAGTACAAGCCATTGTAAAAGCATAGTCATTATAAAAAACCCCGGTCTGGCAATGTATTGTTTTAGCTTTTTGTTCAATTTTCTTTTCTTACAAACAAAAGACAAGTTGCAATTCGCATACTTTTTGATCATGTTACAAAAATCTCCTCTTGGGATTGGTCTATTTTCTAATCACATGATCAAAAAGTCTGCAAAATAAATTGATTTTGGTACGTAAGCTCCATCTTTTAATATTAAAAGAGAAAAAAGCCTTCCAGATCAGTGCTTTTATAATGACTATGGTAAAAGTAAAATATCAAGATTAAGCATTGTACAAACTTGTCTCTGAGTGTTCGAGGTTGTAATAAATAAAACAAGTATAAGAGCTGCCTCAAAACAAATTATAATCATGTCAACAATGTCATTCTAAAATGTTTATAATGAAGGTGAATAAAGAATTCATACAAAATTATCTTTAAAAAAATTGCCACAGGCAATATAAACATTCTTATATTTTAAAAGTGAGCCTTTTAAGGGTTGCTTATTATTGGCTAGCTGTAAAATTACAATAATTTGCTGAATCAAAACACAATAGTACAGGGCTACAAATAAATATAATTAGTCTATCGGACATCATGTCCAACAGAAATGAAATCCTGTTGGTCAAACTCAAAATCCTGTCGGTCATTCAGTGTATATTTTTCTAAAATTATGCAGTCTTGAAAGTTACGGAGAAAGAGAGTAGGTAAACTAAAAGTTACCTTGGAACAGTTTGTTACTGTAACGGAGAAATTGATTCGATTAAAGTGATCTTAGAAACACCCTTGAAAGTTACAAAGAAAGCAAGTTGATAAAAGTTAACTTAGAAACACTCTTAAAAGTTACGAAGAAAGCGAGTTGATAAAAGTTAACTCAGAAACACTCTTGAAAGTTAGGAAGTAAGCAAGTTGATAAAAGTGGTCTTAAAAACACTCTTGAAAGTTACTAAGAAAGCAAGTCAATAAAAGTTAACTTTGGAACACCCTTGAAAGTAACAAAGAAAGCAAATTCATAAAAGTGATCTTAGAAACACTCTTGAAAGTTACAAAGAAAGCGAGTCAATAAAAGTTAACTTTGAAACACTCTTGAAAGTTATGAAGTAAGCAAGCTGATAGAAGTGATCTTAGAAACACTCCTGAAAGTTACGAAGAAAGCAAGCCGATAAAAGTGATCTTAGAAACACTCTTGAAAGTTATTAAGTAAGCAAGTTGATAAAAGTGGTCTTAAAAACACTCTTGAAAGTTACGAAGAAAGCGAGTCAATAAAAGTTAACTTTGAAACACTCTTGAAAGTGTTATGAAGTAAGCAAGCCTATAAAAGTGATCTTAGAAACACTCTTGAAAGTTATGAAGTAAGGCGGTCATCGAAAAAATGCTCTGTTCGCGTCGCAACGGGTGTTAAAATACATGCGGGCGGACGGGCGGTCAAAAACATTCCCGGTTTTTTTTTAATCACACCAGTAACACAGGGGCGGGTGGTAATGCGAGCAAAACAATTTTTCGATGGTCGTCAGAGCAATTGAGAAAAAAGCTATGCTTTAAAAAGAACAAATTGCTTTTCCCAGATTTTTTTCCGCATCTCCGCACCGGAAAATCAGCGGAAAATTTGATGCGGGCGGGTGACCCGAATACAACAATTTTTCGATGACCGCCTAAGCAAGTTGATAAAAGTGGTCTTAAAAACACTCTTGAAAGTTACGAAGACAGCGAGTCAATAAAAGTTAACTTTGAAACACCCTTGAAGGTAACAAAGAAAGTAAATTGATAAAAGTGATCTCAGAAACACTCTTGAAAGTTACGAAGTAAGCAAGTTGATAAAGTTAACTTTTAAACACTCTTGAAAGTTATGAAGTAAGCAGGCCGATAAAAGTGATCTTAGAAACACTCTTGAAAGTTATGAAGTAAGCAAGTTGATAAAAGTGGTCTTAAAAACACTCTTGAAAGTTAAGAAGAAAGCGAATCGATAAATATTTACTAAGAAACACTCTTGAAAGTTATGAAGTAAACAAGCCGATAAAAGTGATCTTAGAAACACTCATGAAAGTTACGAAGAAAGCGAGTCAATAAGAACAATTTTTGTTGATTTATAAGAAGCTTTGTTATCTGTTTAGTCAATAAAAAGTTATCATCTAAACATCTAAAATTTTGACCAGTCCCAAAAAAGCTTACTAAAATAAATCACTTGAACTAAGTTTGCATGCATAATTTACTGACAAGCAAACCTGGACCATGTGAGGTAAATTGGGTGGTTCTAAAGGGATGCATCCCCTTTGAACATTTTGTCTGAAATGACCGTTAGATTGGCTAAGCACCTTTTATTTTAATTAGAAGCCCTAATAAGCATAAAAGAAATAGAAAATAACTTACAGAACAATAAAAGCCTTTTAGAAACTGTTCTTAAAGACATAGCATATTCTGTTTTCATGCCATTAAAAAATTCCACGAAGACGGAGTACACACATTCTCTTTCTTGTGCAAGAAAATATCAAAACCCCTGTTTTACTCGTTATTTGTAAATCCCATCAGGCAATAGGCGGTTATCCCACAGGCGTTCTCTAATTCTCCAATCATTGTCCGGTCATTTTGAATGAAAACAAAAAAACTAAAAAGGGTGCACTATCAGTGAAAGTTATCGTGACATGTTATGACAGAAAGTTTGATTGATAAACTTGGCGGAGTTATCAAAACAAATTTGTTGTCAAAGAGATTTAACAGTAAGTGAAACTACAGGCCAGAATATCAACATTCTCAATGTTTCAACCAATCGTCCCAAGTTAGAACAATTGACGGTAAGAGATGAGCGAATATGATTATTTTTAATTTTCAAGAGAAGCAAATTTAATCTTTCTTCTACAAGATTACACATTAATATAATGCCAATTATGCATGTAAGTTTTAAATTAATACTTTCTTTTTGCATATGTTTTGGATACTTTCTAAGGGGAATGATGATGATGATTTGCATACAAAAATTGGGCTATTCCATTTTTAAACCATACAGGGGTATTGACGAACTCTTCCAGAGGGTCTGAGCCTTGATTTTCCAAGGGTTTTTGTTCATTTTTCAGATTTTCCAAGGGGGATATTTTCCAGGGGGTTCTCTCCTCCTAAACTGACATCAACAATAGGTATTTTCCAGGCCCTTTTTCACAAAATTTCACTTTCCAGGGGTGTCGACCCCTAATTTCCAGGGGATAGTTCGTCAATACCCCTATACAATATTTTTTTGGAATAGCCCATTCAATATGGCCAGTCAGGACCTCATTTCACTTTATTGATATTACGCAAACGGCAGTGTGCGCTAAATTATTTTGGTTTCAGTTCCGATTTCAAGCAAAGGTCTTAGCAACAGGGCGTGCGTACATAGCAACGGGGCTGGGTAGAAAAATCTAAACATAGAATTCAAAAAAAATACTGATCATCATATAGAGCACTGAAAAATACTCCCTTTCTATGTTTAGTTTGTTCTACCTTAGATTATAACTGAAAATATCTTCAAAAAACCTTTGTCCGCTATCAATCTGCGCAGTAATCTTTGCCCGCTTCAATTCTGAGATAATGCTCGCGGGCAATAAATTTATGTTTACTTATCTTGTATATTTTAGTGGTATTTATCCAATGAAAAGGATGTTGACAAAATATGCATGGCGCTGACAAAATATGCACGGCATTGACAAAATATGCACGGCATTGATGATTATGACATCATTAAATATGTCATTGTCGATTCAACGCCCGTTAAAGAAAATAATTCGTAGACCGGTTCACCACGTGGATAATAAACGTACGGAATGAAACCTGACAGAAGGTTTTCAACCAGATTTATTCAGATAAGCGTATAAGAGGTTCATTACTATACTTAAGTGGACTTTAAAAACCCACATAACCAAAAACAAAAGTTGTTGGGAAGGAAAGAGTAAATGCAAGACAGAAGGTTTGGTTGTGTTGATCAGGTATGTTTTTATTCTAACCGAACTAATGTTAAAAAAGACCAAAGAGGTCCTGACTGAATATGGCAGGATGATGGAGAGGAAAGGGGAAAGGTCTATTGCAAGATGTGCTCAAAGCTCATTTTCTGAACCTTTCAGCAAAATGTTCTGATCTACATCCTTGATCGGCTAGTACGAAACACAGGCCCAGGTCACAGGTTTCAGGGCCAGGGTTCAGGTTTCAAGGCCAGGGTTCAGGGTTCAGGGCCAGGGTTCAGGTTTCAGGGTTCATGTTAAAATTGTGTACATTGCAGACCAGAATGTTCCAAGGCATATTTATTTATTCTGCAGACCATTTGCTTGATGTTCTATATAATACTTGTGTGTTTTCTTTTTAAACTTTTAATAGTTTGGTGGTGAGCAATACTTTTTAAAATATGAGACAGCAGGTACTACCACTACTACTTTCAGCGTTGCTTTGAAAATATTTCATAATTCATTTGACGTACAAATTATCTTTTTGTTACAAAACTCGTTGAATAAACAATAATTAACTAAAATATTCTATTACAAGCAGAATTATAAATCAAAGCATTAACCAAGAACAATTACTATTATATTGAACAGAATAATAACGAAAAAATAATAAGTTATATTATTCCTCCTGTAAAAAGAAATATGGCAAAACGCTTATCGTTTTTTGAAAGAGTAAGATCAGAACCAGTGGAAATCATCCGTAACATTAAATTATTTTTTCTTTCAAAGCAAGAAAGTATCACCCACCCATTTTTTAAAAAGAAATAGTTTTTTATAAAACTTATTTGGTAAGATGAAATTGGCTGGAATAGAAGACGACAAATTTTTTTTCTCTTTTTTGTAAAATCTGCTAAAACTAACTTAATTTTTTGTTGAATTTGTGTTCTTAAAAGAAAAATTTTATCGGCGTTTTTAACAACGAAGCTTTTATTACTCAAATGAAATACCAACTGTAAATTTTTATCAAATAAAGATGTGAAAGGTCAGGTGTGAATGCATTCCATGCCATTCAACCCTCGCTTTTTTGTTTGATCCCCCTCCCCCCACACAAAGAGTGTAAAGAGAAAAGAGAAGTAAAGAGGTCAGTAATTTGAAAAAGGCAAGTCTGTTTTGTAGATAATTTTAACCTGAGCTCTGAACCCTGAACCCTGGTCCTGAAACCTGAGCCCCGGCCCTGAAACCTGAACCCTGGCTAGGGTGGTCAGGCCAAAATTTTCCCCTCAAATTTTGAAAACCAAACTAATTTTATTTGAAAGTCCTTACCTTTGTGAGAAAAATGAGGGGTCATTTATTAAAATTGGTTAAGTAGTTCCAAAGTTATTCCATTTTCAAACCACAAAAAAAACACCTTTTCAAAGAATCGCCTCCTTACACCACGCCAGCAAGAAATAATTTTCGGAAGCACCAAAATCGCGCCAAAAATAGCGGATGAAATGTAGTCTTCCGTGTGGCAGGGCGTGAGGAGTTTTGCTGGCGCGGTCTGAAAATCGGCCCGATGACTGTTAAACTTTAGCCTATCGCTAATGAGCTGGAAATGATAGCTAAAAACAAATTTTATCAATGAAAAGCTGAAACCCTTAGCTTTCCAACCATATATGGTAGCCCTGATAAAAATTTCAGGAAAGTGCCGAAAAATCGAAATTTCTTCTTTTTTCTCGATTTAAAGATGGCCCGTAGATTATCGAAAAGGCTACCACGTGACAAACTAAAGTACGATCTTTCCCGCGTTTTATAAAAAAAACTGTGAGTCCATAACAAATCCAGCTCATTAGCGATAGCCATTTGAAAAATGGTGGTCAAGGTCGACGGTGGTGCCACAAATTCCGAGTCGCCATTTTTCCACCTTGATGTCTAATAAATTGTATATCTTTTTATTGAAGGTAGGTAATGGGATGGGGTTTTTTTCTTTGTTTTCTCTGATAAATTCTGAGTATTAAAAAAAAAAGAATGAACAAGTTTGGAGTTGTTAAGGATAAGTTATGATGGATGGAATGTTCTAATTTTGATTTTCGACTTTTTCCACGCAAAAAATCCCGACGAGTGCGCACCCTACCCTGGCCCTGAAACCTGAACCCTGGCCCTGAAACCTGTAACCTTAACCTGCGTTTCGTACTAGCTGATCCTTGATAGTCATGTAGGTTCTAATCCAAATGGAAATGAAGAGGGTCCACAAGAGGCAAGCCTGCCAGAAATCACAATGAAAAACTGCCATGATGGAAATTTTAAGAAAAATGTAAAAATGATTAAAACAAAACCTACTATGCAGAAAAATCTGATCTAATTGTGTGAATGGTTACCTTGTCAATACATGTAGAAGATATGAACATGGATTTTCGGCCCAAGTAACAAAACCAAGCCAAGGAAATAAGCCAACAGGCCAAGAACAAGTGGTTTTGAGATCTTGTAGAACAGATTTTCGATTTTCTCACACTCAACTTTGCAATATCGATCGCGCATGCGTACTCGATTGATAATAAGGCTCTATCCACAAGGGTTGAGCTACACTAAGAAAGAGAAATGAGACTTGTGACGTCAGAGTATGTGACGTCATGCCGCTAATTTATGATTAAAAAAAAATTTATGATAAGTTATACCAATAAAAACGGGTATGACTGGTCAGACCGGTGGGTCCGATAGACCTCGTTCAAGACTATCAAAATGTAAACAAAGGTGCACCTCCTAGAGTACCCTTGAGTACCCACGAGAAAACTTAGATTTCTGCAGGCCCAGAACTGCAAACTGAACTTTGAATATGTATCGAATATGCAAGTATACAAAAAATCTCCTGAATCAAGGCTCCAGAGCTAAACGAGTTGCATTCAGTACACAAGCATCACTTTTTTCAGCAGCAGAGGTATGAAATAAAGTTTTTATTTTATATACTTCCGATGTCCGATGTGCCTTTCTATCTAAATTCGTTTGTTCCAAATCAAATAAAGAGCAATTGATCCATGAAAATCACTAGGTTAAGAAGGACAACAATCTTGTCCCTGTGGGCCATTCCAGAAAATTTTTGTTACCCCCTGTCGGACGACTTGCATTTTTTAATTTTCTCTAGCCTCGGAAATAATTTTTCTTTTCCAGTGGTGGTCGGAAATTCCGATAAAAATCCATGTACTTTTGCAAAATGCATCGGAAATTCCACTCTTTTTTGCCTTTTTTAATTCAATTGCCTTGGAAATTCATACATTTTCTTCTCTCGCCTTGGAAATTTCAAATTTTGGTGAAAACTTTTGCCCTCGGAAATCCTGTGTCATCCGCCCCCTGTTACAGACAAATTCTGGAATGGCCCTGTGTATCCCAGGCTCTACGTTACTGATGGGACATCACTGGGGTAGGTAATGAAGTTATGACATGTCTCCTAAGGCTGGAAATGGTGCACAATACGCCGAAGATATTCGGCGTGAGGCAGTTATTACTTTTGGCTTAGGAGCGTAAGGGGCAGATATAGACCTTTTTTTAAAGAGGCCACCCTGTTGAATAATTATGTAGTCCAGTAGAAAAACAACGATACACATGGCATGGACCAGGGGTTTAGGTACCCCCTAAGAAAATAGGTACCCCCTGAATTTTAGGTACCCCCAAAGAACAGATGTTAGTAGGTACCCCCTGTGATTGGCACCCCCTGTGACTTGAGTATATGTCAAGAAATGAAAAAAATTGTATATTTTTACAATTAAAAAGAATAATGATAGTTAGATAAAAGCAAGATAAAATATAGTTCCCAAGCCCCCAGACCTTACTGCATAAAAGTTAGATACCCCCAGAGATCATAGGTACCCCCTGAAATTGAAAAAAAATCCAGCCCCCAGCCTTTTTCAGGAAGATTTTGGTTGTAGCCCCCCCCCCCCTGCGGGCTGGGGGGGTTCATGCCATGATACAGTCATGCATAATTACTGTATCACACATAATGACAATGTTAATGTAATAATTATGCATGATTGTATCATTGTTTTTCTGCTGGACTACATAATTATTCAACAGGGTGGCCTCTTTAAAAAAAGGTCTATAAGTAAGATATTGGCGTAAGTCAAATCTTTTCAAGATGAGAGGAGCACCGCTATTCTAATGCCCGATTTCATTACACCAGACGGTACTAACAGTTACATCAATATGCCTTCTTACATGTCTTTAAAAATATAAATAAAAGTAATCACGGAAAAGGACGCTAAAAAAAAAGACATAAGTGTGAGAACAGAGTAATCAAACTTGTTAGAAAAAGTACCATTAGAAGTCATAAAAAATCAACCTGAATAAATGCAATCGAAATTCCAGAGAACTTCATAATTCCCCAAACAACATTACATTACTATGTCAAACTCCCATCACATAAATTTTACAATTACGTCAGAGTAGACTACGCTCACCACCGAAGAGGTTTATTTGGAAAGGGTAATTATATTTTATTGTTCGCTTCTTTTTTAAAGATTCGCCGGGTTGGAAAAGTATGAATTTCTTTGTACATATTTTACCTACCCCAAATATTTAGGAGGCTGAGTTTTAAATAAATCGTCAAGTTGAAACGAACGATAAATGTATCAAGGTCTGTTTTATTTACCCCCTGGTGACTTAACAAAAGAGACTTAACTCGATGTTACAATCCAATTATTGAAAGTTTGTCTCGGCCTATCGATTTTATCGGTGATCGAATACACACTTGACTCCAGATTATGGCATTTTCTTCAACCATTTTCGATTTGTTTAATCATTTCGATTACCTTCGATCATATTGAACACAGTCAACTGCTCTAACCACAAGTGTTACGCGTAAGCCAAATCGCGTATTACGAACAACCTCTTAATTGCCGAGTACAGGAGAAAAAAATCGAAATTCAAAATGGCGGCCAAGCCCACGCTGATAACTATAAAAAATATTCGTTTTTCAATCAGCTATTGCACCTTAATAAATCAATGAAATAATTCGAAATAAAAAGTAAACAAACCTTGAACCTTTCATGAATCCAAATAGATAAAAGTATTCATCTAAAGTGAAGATTACATTTCAAAATAAAACTATTTCCAAACCAACCTAAAGTGAGTGTCTGCCAACTAAAAATTTCTCTGCGGGGTCACTTTCAAGGAGTTACGACTTCAGACTTTAGATTCCAATTCTTGTATAGGCTGCAACTACACTGCCAAATGATCTGTATTACGAAGACTTCCAAATGGGTCCATAAGTTAAGAAAATGAGATTATCATCTAGCACGGGGGTTTTGTTTTTAAAAACAAACTTCAAAATAAAATTGTTAATGAACTTTTTACTTAAAATATCACTTACTTACATAAATTATTTATGATATAACACCTCTTTCTTAAATAAATGGCCTCTTAAAGTCTTTTATGTTTGCCGCAAGAAGGGAGAAAATTTTAATTTGACCCCTGGTTTTTTCTCTCTTTTTCTCTCTTTTTCTAGCCATTTCCCGCGTGTTAGTGTAGACACAACTTTAATCCGGGGAAATGAAGCGTTTTCATTGGTCTAAAATCACGGATGGTCACGTGACCAGAAATGCCGTGGCCGCAATGTTTTGCTTTAATGAGATTGACCATTTTGTTGTTTTGGATTTGAGCGGGCGAAATTTCTGTACAAACCAAAATATGGCTTCGTTGGAATACCGGTTGAAACACTTGTGTAACTTGGGACGATTGGTCGAAACATGGGACTGGTTGATATCTGGTCTGTATTTTCACTTACTGTTAAATCTCTTTGACAACAAATTTGTTTTGATAACTCTACCAAGTTTATCAATCATACTTCCTCGTTCCTCTTAGAGTGCACGGACACTCGCGTGTGTTCCATTACAGTTTTTTTTTCATATTTCGATTTAAAAGCCTACTGGGTGCGAAAGAGAAATCGTGTATTTTTTAATACGCCGTTCATTAACTCAAATCAAATGACTTTGGAGGTTCGGTGAAATGGTGGCCGAATTGCCTTCCCATGTTTTGTCAGATAGTCCCAAGTTAGAGCAGTTGACGGTACCTTTGATTGTATTGAGTACCTTCCAGCCATTGATTTTATCAAATATGTTTCCAGTAGCAGCGCGTCAAAATAATCTGAAACCAAATTTATTTCAGCCAATTTAAACACGCGATTCACACGCGAAAACCACTTTCGTTTTCTCCTGCCAATCAGAACGCGCGAATAACCACTTTCGTTTTCTCCAACCAATCAGAACGCGCAATATGAGTTACTTGAGGAAACCCAGGACGAAGACAAACAAAATAGCAGGTGAAATGGCTGGGAAATAAAAGGGGATCAATCTTTATGGCAGGCCTTCTTTTTGTGCTTTGGTTTTAGGTCATTTTTTTGGTTTTTATTAAAGATATATCATAGTAATTGGTTATCAAAGTAATCAATTGGTTATCGAAGTTTTCAAAGTTATCGAAAGTAATCAATAACAATCAAAGTACTCGAACGGTTATTGAGTCTTAGAAGGGTTGTTAAGAAAGTGATAGAATACTCACAATTTTTTTGAAATTTTGGTACTCGACAGTCGATTGTTAATCGATAAGTGCGGTCGTTCCTTAAGCGCGTCCAATTTAGAAGTACCAGTAATACAAGCTTTTTTTCTAACTTTTTAATCATAAAACTAAAAAATATAGCAAATTTTGGGCAACTTTTAGGCATGAGACCCAAAACCCCTCCAATTTCGATTCCCCCTGAAGTTCCGCAAGTCGAACTTTTTTGACGTAGACCTCCCTGAAGTTCCGCAAGTCAAACTTTTTTGACATAGACCTCAGTTTAAACAAATAACAATTCGGCGTGGACTTCACATCGTTTCCATACTGGCATGTCTCGAAAACGTGAATTTTACCATAAATCAATGACCAATTAATAACCAATATACCTTTCCGGCATTTCACAAAACAGTGAGGGTGGGACAACAAGGCATTTCTGGATTTCAAAGGTGCAAAGCTGTTACCAAAAAAATTTCAGTTTGATTACAGTTTGATTACAGATTTGTATTTGATATTTAAATTCAGTTAATATTTGAGTGGTTCAGATATCAATAGCACAGCAGATCTTGCTTGGAAAACAGCCAAACTGCTGTTGAAAACCTGCATAAAAGCTGGTCATTAAGATTGTGTGCTGTTGTGTGCTGCACTGCCAAAATGGAAAATACAAGCAAATACCATAAATCAAACATTAATCAACATAATCGAACTTCTCAGTTCTGTTTGATTTCTTTTGGTAATCGAACACTTATTATTCAATATTGTTGGATTAAATCCAATTAGTTAATCGAGCAGTTTTATTGACATTGCTTGGTATTGATAGTTGTTTAGAAGAACATGACCCTTTATTGATAACTGATTATTACAGCATAAATTACTTACTCCAAGCAGTAAATATGGGATGAATTATATTGTTTCTAGGCAGCAGCTGTCATGCAGAAGACAAATCAATTAGATTACATTTAAAACAAATTATGCTAGAGTAATTAGTTTAATTAGTCTGAATTTAAGTGCTTAACTGAGAGGATTTCTCAAACTGAACTTCTCAAAACAATGCTCTCAATTGGGATCACTTTCATAGCTTCTAAACAGCTAAACTCTTCTCGTCTGCCAATTGTAAAGCTTGAAAGCTGGCTAAAATACAATGCAAAAAGCCATGTTGCAAATTTCAAACCTAGAGATAAATCAAGAACCTTTAACTATGTCAAATTTTGTAATCTTATGTTTTCGTAAAGTAAACAGGGTTTGGGTTCAATCTCAGAAATGCCTGTCAAGGCAGGGCAAGGAAATGTGTGTTACCATTTTTCTGTGAAAAACTTCTTTATATGCATCACGTACTTACATTGAAGAAACGTCAAAAACTTCTTGTCAACTTCTTGTCCAGTGTAAATGCCTGGTTTGCATCACATAATCATTATTTTCTCAAAATCACAAAAATGGACTTATACAGCTTTAAAAGTAAGGCTCCCAAGACTGTAGGTCTCATTGAAATTATTAAGGTTCTCAGGATTTAGGCCCCTTACAATTCAGGTAGCAACTTGTTTCGTAAATTGAATTTTTTTAAATAAATTCACCAATTGTTTTCAGGATAAGTCAAGTGTTCCAGAATATGCTGATGCAGTTATAATTGGTGGTGGATCAATAGGATGCTCCACTGCATATCATCTTGCCTTACATGGTATGAAAAATATTGTCCTTCTGGAAAAAGATAAATTATCAGCAGGAACAACATGGCATAGTGCAGGGCTTGTTTGGAGAAACCAACCATCTGATTTGAGTATTGAATTGCTAAACTATACAAGGCATCTAGCCCATTTTGTTCTTGAAAAAGAAACAGGCTTGAGTACAGGCTATAACGAGAATGGAGGCTTGTTTATTGCAAATAACAAGGAGAGGTTACAAGAATACCAGCGACTTCAAACGGTAAATGTTTCTTCACTCTTTTCGAAATTTATATTATAATATTTTTGAAGTCTTTTACCTGAAAAAGTATTTCTGAATTTAAAGTTTGTACAATCTTTAATAAGTACTTGGGAAAAGTGAAAGAAAAAACAAGAAAACTCTCTCTATGGGATTGTATCCTTTTCATTCTTATAATTCTTTTTAACAACAGCTTGGAAAAGTTTACGGAGTTGAATCGTATATATTGTCTCCAAAAGAATCAAAGGAGTTATACCCATTGATGAATATTGATGATTTGTATGGAACCATGTACAGTCCTGGTGATGGCACAATTGACCCTTCAAGCTGGACTTCTGCACTATCTAAAGGGGCAATGATGAGAGGAGCTAAGGTAACGAATTTAGGTGTGGGTTGAACTGATAAGAAACTGATAAGAGTGTTTTTTTCTTTCTTTACCAAAGTAATCAAGAGCTCATTATCCAGGCTACACAAGATGCAATGGCTGAAAAAGATGATTGAAACCTTACATAAGTCGCATCCTATTCCAAATATTGTAGATTATTTTATTTTACTTCTTAGGTTGTAGAAGGTTGTGAAGTAACAGGTGTTGATACAAACATTGATGATTTTGGTGCACGAAAAGTAACTGGTGTTAAAACTACCAAAGGAGAAATTAAAACAAATTGTTTGGTCAATGCATGTGGTGCTTGGTCACCATATATTGGTGGCATGTGTGGTGTATCTGTACCCTTAGTTGCCATGAAACATGCTTACATCATCACAGAAAAGATAGAGGGAATCAGAGGTATATTTACATTACATGAAAACTTTCATATCAAGACTTTTTTAACCTCTTCACAAAACATTGAGCACACTTTCAGTCTCAGCTTTCTGATGCCAGACATGAATAGGGACCAATTTTCATTGTGTAATTTTTTGTTCAAACAATTGAAACTTTCCTCTCATATTTGTAAGGGATGCCAAGCATTCGTGACCATGATGCATCAGTCTACCTGAAGATGCTTGGCGATGAACTACATATTGGTGGATATGAAAACAACCCAATCTTCATTGACAGGGTAATATATGAAAGGATTAATTTGAAATCATTACTAGGTCAATAACATAAGATAAAGTATTAGTGTGACATGAAATACATAAAAAGTACAAGTGAATCGGTTAGAACATCATTTTATTTTGATCATCAATGTAATTTCTTCTAATATTACATCACAGACCCAACAGCTGATTGGTTGCAAGTGGCGTATTTATTGACTGATTTTATGTCACTAACAACCAATCAACTGTTGGGTCTTTTGTGTGTGAATATTTTACATATCATGAATAACGACCTTATATGTAAAAATTGTCTTATCCCAATCACTCATATTCGGCCATTCTCCCTTTTTTTCAGATTGCAAAGGACTTTGCCTTTTCACTGTATGATTTGGATTGGGATGTTTTCAGCACTCATATTGAGGGAGCAATCAACCGTGTTCCGATTGTTGAACACACTGAAGTCAAATCAACTGTTTGTGGCCCAGGTAGGTTCTAGTTTAAAAATCCCTGGAACTTGCTAACACTCCATTTCAAGCTATATGGTAAATGGTTCTGAAAATGTATTTTGTGTATGTTGAAAATTTAAGTTCCTTTTCAACAAATTGTAAAAAGGAGGCTTTTCTATTTCAAAATTCAACAATTCATTTAGTTTGTTTTAATTTGTTGTATAAATTTTAAGTTCTGTCTGTTATGTTGAGGATTGCCACTGCATTCGATATACAGCACCTGACCCCGAGAATGTAGGTGAAATTTGAATCAGACCTGAAAGACGTAGATTTGCATTTTAAAAGATCTTGAATGTTTTCAACGAAATTTTGAACTCCTAAAATCCTTTCCCAGGGGTTAGTTTCATTATTTTTGATAGTTAGCCCAATTTATTTGGTCTTTGAAGTTGACTCCCATTTTCGTTATAGCCCCCAGAATGTAGGTTTGGTTTTATGGCTTTATATCTAGTAATAGTAAAATGTTGATATTTTTTCAATTGGATTAACTCTTACAGTAAATTTTAGAAATATTTTATGCCAAAACAATATTCTAAAGAGCATTGTGTTATTCTGAAAATTTGATTTTTCCCTTTTTAACCCCCAGAATGTAGGTAAAAAGATTCGGTTGTTGAGAATGGAATCTCGGTATTCATCGGAAATTATTGTTCTCTAAGTGAAATTCCTATTTTAGAAATATACTCTGACAAAAAATTAACAAACATATTAATTTTATCGTGCTACAAATGAGGAAAAGTAAAAGAAAGGACGAAATCAAGAGCAAGAAAGTTGTTTTTATTTTGTAGGGTTGAAAATTTTGTGCTGAAATGATGTGAATAATGTAACAACACCCCTGCCTCACAGCCCCGGTGGAACTTTTTTCCAATGCGGGTCCAAAAATTTCTAACTAAGTCCAAATTGGGATAGAAATTCTATTGTTCCAAACTTAGGCAAATTTTCTGATTGGGCTGGGGTCCCAGTGGGTCTGGGACACGTCGTAAAAGCTCAAATGTCAACATTAATCATCTCTCAGGTAGTACTTTCATGTTATGAAAGTACAACAAACAAGTTTTATATAATTTGACAGACTTTTTATGTCGGGTTATAAAGGCCCCCAAATTCTAGGTCAACTAACCCCAAAAGTTATGTCAAACATTTTCGTCAAAATATCTAACTTAGAACAATAAATATTGAAATGAACTATTTTCCCCATTTCCTTAGTTCATTAGGACTAAGAAAATACCCTATCATCATAACTTAATTCCAATAGATTTCGATTTAGAGAGGATTTATTTAAAAAATGTATCAATTCGGGTAGTATCCAATCAACTTCCTTTCAAATTTTCGTTGGAAACAATTGATTCAAGTTAAAATTTTATGTCCAGAAATAATCAGTAAGATGTAACAGTATACTCTGAAACAACTTTTTATGATGTTGATTTATCGTTAGGGCTACAATGCTAAAAAATGAGAAACCTACATTCTCGGGGTTTACTACATTCTCGGGGTCAGGTGCTGTAATGGGTGATTATTGCATGTAATTGTTTGGCTATTAAAGACATTCAACATTTTATTAGTACCTGTAGGACACAATATCAAAAAAATTCTTCTTTCCACACAGAGTCATTCACAGCAGATCACAAAGCTTTGGTTGGTCCAGATATTGATTTGCGTGGTTTTTACCATGCTTGTGGCTTCAACTCCAGTGGTATTATGTATGCTGGAGGCTGTGGAAATCAACTTGCTAAGTGGATTATCCATGGACATCCTGATCTTGATATGTTTGCTTATGATCCAAGGTAACAATTTTTGGCTAGGTTATGCAGCTGCTTTGCGACACTTTGAATAGTGATGTTTCTTTAGTTTTGAGAGCTATCAAAAGCAAAGAGCTTTCGAATAAGGGTGATTTTGAATGGAAAAAGCGCTTCGGCTTCAATCTCACAGTTTGAAATGATACCTTTCGTTTGGTATTGTTAGCTATTAACACAAAGGATGACGAGATTGAAAGTTGAACATACGATGAACTTTTGCAGATCCGTTTTTTTTTTGTTTTTTTTTTATTCAACGCGTTGAGCGATTTCATGGTCATGAATTGTAGAACTAAATAAAAATGTGAACAGTTTTTTTGCGAAAAGGAAAGATTCGACAGGCAAGGTGTCATATTATGCATGGGTTGAAATGTTACTGTAAGAATTCAAAACTTGACAATAGCTACAAGCCGTGGAATAATGCGATATGCCTTCTTTGTGTTTTTTAATGAAGTGATCCAGAGTGATCCAGTTTCTTTTCTAGAGTGTTCTAATGTTACACTAGATGTCAAGAAAGGAAACCCATATTTTAACACGAATATTTTGACCTTTTCTTTATGAACATAAAAATAAATTATATGACAAGTTTTTTATGTACACCAGCTATACATGAAATGGAAAACATAATTTTCTATACAAATCATAACGGGGGTTGATGTACATAAAGTAATCCATTGTCAACGTTTGTTTGAATATGTGACAGTGTATCGTCTCATAGGAATGCCTACACTTAGTGTCGATAAATATTGAGACTTTAGGGTATTTCATTGCTTTCACAGTTGACTCCCATGCTATATTCACAGGTAAAATTTTTTGATTCCCTAGGCTGTGGAAATGTGTATTTCCAGATCTGGAAATCTAGATTTTCCCCTGACAAATCCCTAGCTAGGGAAGGTGCAACAGCTCCCTAGTTATCGAAATGAAATTTCCCGATCTTATGACTACCTAGGGATGTTAAATTCCCCTATTATTGAAAAGTGCTTTTCTCGAGCAAACCTCAATAAAGCCCCATAGGGTTACCCATATTCATGAATTAAATCCTGATTTATAGGAAGCTGGTAAAATAATCAAATGTATTCGATCATTCTGTGAGCATTGTTTCGATAGCTCTCATTCGTTCTGACATGTACTTGCGCTACTTTGAGAATCCCGGCACTTTTGTCACAATAGTGGAGCTGCACTAGAGAGCCAACTTAATGACCTCAAACCCGTCTCACCGATCCACTGAGCCCTTGCGACGCAAGTCTATTGCGAACAAATGAAGCCACCCTGCCGGAACGCCTCACCTTTAGTGTTGTGTTATACACACTGATCAAATACACCCTTATAATGGTTTGCTTTACATACGACTCGAACACTTTTGCATAATACAAGTTAGGGAAATCAATTTTCCCTAACCTGAAAATAATTATCCCGAACTCAGGCTCTAACTCTAAGTTGTGACAGTTAAAATTTTTTGATTGAATTGTCTTATTTGAAGGGTTTGAAAAATAAGTTCTGATTTAATCAATTGTTTAAAGGATACACTCAAATTAAAGAGTTCGAGAAATCACATTTCCCGATCCAGAGAAAGAAGAATAAAGAAGAATAGAATAAAGCAAGCAAGGTCACAATTCGTGATATTTCCTTTCCCTAGCTTGTAAAAAGTAATCATTTTAAAAACTCGCGATCTGTCTTTTCCCGACTCATCCATAATCAGTTTAGAAAGACTTGGGATTTTTAATTTATTCCCGATGCAATTCTGAATGGGCAACTAGAAAGTTAAAGATATTAGTTTTCCACATGTGGAAATCTGTTTTCACTAACACGTTTGTAAAACACTTCCAGCATGGGAAAGTAGGTTTTCTAGTTTCCTTACTTTCCCGAACTTATTAAGATTCTAGGCTAATGTAATCGAATAAAAACCGTATCTGAAAATGAACAATCCCTAGGCTAGGTAATCAATAATTTTTTCCTGTGATTCCTAGCCATATTAGCTATATAACATTTTTGGGCTTTTAGATCCTGAGATCCTAGGTCTCAGTGGATCTAATGTTAAAACTCTACATCCTTGAAGTATTAAATGAAAGCGTTTAAGAAATGATTTGTTGTTTTTATTAATTTGCAGGGAATTTCCCTTTTACTCAAATATTTTGACTTTGATTGACAAAAACTCGAATTTCCTCTTTAGCCGTTTCCATCATTCGTTGACATCAAACAAGAAATGGAATTACGAAAGATCGCACGAAGCATACGCTAAGAATTACAGCATGGTTTTCCCACATGACGAACCCTTAGCTAGTCGTAACATGAGAAAAGATCCTCTACACGAAGTAAGTAGCGTAACACTATCTTCTATGAGTATTGGTTCCTTTCGTTATACACATAAAATAAACTCTCGCTTGTTCGAACTTCTATTATTATGAGTAGTAGTGAACATTATAAAATTATAATTTGATTTGATGATATCAATTTATGCTCTTAAAATACTTTCTATAATTCGAATCTCTTTGTGATTCGAACGAATAAGATTTCTCTTTTGAATTCGATTTAACAAGAGTTAACTGTATATACAGGCTTTTTTATAAGAACAAACTATATAAGAACATAAGGCTTCGATGGCCAAAATGTTAAGAACAAGTTAAGAACATTTTAAGGCTTTGGGAACTCTAAAACATATAATTTCTTAGGAAAATAGACAAGAACACTCACAAAATGGTGAAAATAAGAATATTTTTAGGCTTAAAACTCAAAAAGTTAAGAACATTTGAAGGCTTCATAAATTTTGGATGTTCTTATAAAAAAACGTGTAGGTCAATAGGGGTCATGTTTTTCGACTGTATATGTCTGCTCTATTCTAAAAGATCCCTAAGCAAAACCGAGTATGTTCCCCCAAAAGACATGCTTACAAAAAACTTTACTTTACTTAACTTTTGATACTTTTGATGGGTTTTTTGAGTCTCTCAATCATCCAATTTGGGAATCCGGTGATTCGCCATTTCTCTCACACTATTTGAATCCGCTCTCCTGTAGGGATATTAGCGAGTTTATGTATTCGAGATAAATGGAGGGGGACGGTATAAAGCAAAGTTGACATGTCTCCAAAACCACCGTCCACTTTGCTCGACGACGGTAAAAACACCAAGATACCGTCGTCTGTTTAGGTGAGCAAAGGCGATATAGAGCCGTACATCAACTATCGACTTTGTTTTGCATCATTTCACTTACCGTCGCCCTCGATATCCTCCGATACATAAACTCGGTAATAATTCGGGAGCAGTGGTTCGTCCGGCAGTGTGGAAAGAAAAAGGTCGAGTTGTCTTTTGAATTTAATTTTTGTGCAGTTTGTGATATTACGAATGTAGAATGGGAGAGAATTGAAAAGCTTAGGTCCTTCTTCAGATAGTGAGCCTCTCCAAATGTTTTTGTGTTTAAAATTTACTTCTTTAAGGTGGCATTTTCGTCCGAGCCTCTGGTTTTCGTAGCAGGTGATACCCCCTTTGTTCTCAGAGTGGTTGAAATTTGGAGAATATTTTTCTAAGATGTACCAAGTATAGATGATTTGATATCTTTCTCTACGTCTTTCCAGACTGTATAGTTTTAGAGTTTTAAGTTTTTCCCAATAGTTCAGTTTTTGTAAAGAGAATATTCCATTTAGGAATGATTTTTGAAGCTGTTCTAGTCGTTGCATTTGGCGTCTCTTGGATGGTGACCATAGCTGTGAACAGTAATCAATGTGAGGGACTGCCAATGTCTTCCATAGGGTCAGCATTACAGTAGGGTCCCTTGTTTTGAAAGTTCGATATATCCATGAACTGATGCCTTTGACTTTGTCGATTACATTTTCTATATGATTGTCATATGTCATACCCACATCTAAAGTGATCCCAAGGTCTTTGACGGTAGTCTTGGTCTCTATCACCTTTTGGGTATCAGAGACCAAGACTACAGTCACTTTCATTGGAATTAGAAATCACTCTCTTGGGTTTACACTTTTATTTCATTGCATTATGTTTAGATCAGTTTAAATTATCGACACAAATGTATAGTGAACCTAAAAGTCATATTAAAAGACTTTGTCGTGACATTCTTGTTTGCATTGATCTTTTACTTTTATTATTATCAGTGACACATTATAATAATATGCTTACAAATTCAAATTTATCAAAAATGCAGATTTAAATTTTTACAAAATGTGTGGTATTTTCACACCGGGGTTTCTTTATTCGTATTTACAACAAAATTACAAAACCTGTTATTCAGGTTTCGAAGTTTAATACGTTATAATAAATCGGCATTAAGTAATAAAACTACATAAATTATGTATGTATGCATAATGCTGTTTCCACCAGCTGCTAGGAGGGTTGACGACCCGGGGGGCAATCGATTTCTAACGACGACATGTGCCGCAAAAAAAATGGCTTTCAAAATCGGACAGTTTACCCTTACAGTGCAGCCCTTGAGCAGTGAAAAGGTACCCTTACAGTACATTTTACCAAACTTTTATGACCCTTACAGTGTAGTTTGATTTCACATCTTAGTTTGCTGAAGACACCTGAAAATGAGCCTGAGATATCGACACACTGTGTAAAACAAATGGATGCGAGTAAAAACTATAAAGATACATCCGATTTTTACTGTCAGACCTGCAATTTACCTGTTATATGATGAAAACTAATCTAAGGCGATGTCCAACCAGGTCCAACATGGATTTTCGCATGCTACTATGTATTTGAAGGCGCTAAAATTAATACAATGCACCTACTTCTCACCCTAGTGACAATTCTACCCAATAAGCAGTGTCAAAAGTCCTTCCGTTTCAAACGGAATTCCGTCTCGACAATCTGCATATTTCACCTAAATTTCAATAATATTTGCTTTAACCTGGTGTGTAAAATCTATTTTCCGTCTCGCAGTCGAAAAATCTTGTTGAACCACTGAATAAGGGATTTCTTCTGCTTTCAGGAAATGGTGAAAGCAGGATGTCACTTTCAAGAAAGACACGGCTGGGAAAGACCCGGATACTTTGTCAAAGGTGACGATCCAGAGGTATATTATTATATTACTGTTATTAAAAAAACGGGCTTTTCAAATAATGAGCCCCCTGCTCATAAAGTGTCTTTTCAAGTAAAAAATACGATATCCAGGGGTAATCATATTTTTAAGAGGAGATATCCAGGGGGTTCGATACTTCGAAAAATCATTATCCTCAACAGTGGAAAAAAATTGGAAAAGGCCAATCTGTGGACAATCTTTTAGTATAACTTCTCTGGTAATCTCTAAATATCTCAAATGATATCTTAATATCTTACATCATTTTAATTGTGGTTGAGAGCATTGGATTAAATGCAATGTTCAATCTCTTGCACATGAAATGACCGCGTAACTAGGTATGTTTAAAGCCTTGTTTTTATATTAAAACATCAGTTTAAACCTGTGTCTTCCATTGAACCCTCTTGAGTTTCAGATATTTGAAATACATTAGGTCATCGATTTAAACGCATCTCAAAAAATCAGAACACGGTGGTAATGCCAAAATATCAGATTTGCTCTCTGCTGTCTGTTACACCCTTTGCCGACGCTAAGAATCGTTTGAATTAATTGCATCTCTGAAAACTTGAAGGTAGCTTAGGTAAGAGAAAACTAAGCTATAATTACACTCCTGCCTGGTAGGATCTCATACTCACCGGAAAAGCCGGTGATAAATGCTTACAGTTGATTTTTAAGGGGAGAACGAATAAGGGATCGTATCGAAAAGTAAAACGTCGTTTATGAGAGTTTCTTGTTGACGGTGACTTTCAACATTATCGAATTATAGAGTGTTAACTGTAAGTTACTAAGATTTTGGCTAATGAACAACCAATCATTTAGACGGAATGTATATTCTGAACAATTGTTCATTTCTATAGGTGTTGGATTACGATTGGTACGGAAATGCAGCTGACTATGAAGAGCCGACACCCAAACATGAAAATTACGGATACGATAAACTTCTTGTTGGAGATTACACTTTCGATTTCTCCGAACATTTTCATAAGGTTAGTCTTGTGTCAATATCAGAACTTTTTTATTCTTTTCTCAGAAGTCCAGTATTTTTAAAGTAACGATATTTTAAATATAGACAGACAAATGCTATGTTGGCTTAAGTTAAAATTTACTTTTTGGCATTTACTCTCTCGTATATTCCTATATTATAAACCTTGTCAAACATTTAAACAAATCAATTTTTACGTCGAAAAAGGCCAGTGACCGAAAAATTCTTCTCATATACAGTTGACTCTCTCTCTCAAGAATGATCTTCGCATGAGAGAAAGCTCCGAGTTAATTCACGTTCCAGCTGCGCAGGTCAATTTTTTAGTTCGAATTATAGAAGTTCGAATAAGAGAGGGTTGACTGTATGTTATCTGTATCAGACAAGAAACAAAGAAACAACGCTCAAAAAAGATATTTGATCTGTTGTTTTCTTCACAAATTTCCTTATTTACCAGATTGGAAACGAAGCTTTTGCGTGCCGTGATTCAGTTGCTGCATTCAATATGTCATACTTTGCTAAGTTCTTGTTGGATGGACCAGATGCCGAGAAAGCTGTCGATTGGATTTTCACTGCTAACATGAGAAAACAACCAGGTGTGTACCAGAACTACCTTAAGGGAACTAATTTTCGCTTTTTTCACGGATTTTCGGCAAAAGCACGAAAATTAGACCCCGCGAAATTACAAATTTGGCCTTTTTTCATTTGAAAATGAAAATTGAAACTGAAACAAACATGTTCTAAATAGGACAAAACTGTGAAATTTTCAACAACATTATTGACTATTTCTCTACTTTCCAACACAGGCTCGACGACGTATACATGCATGTTGAATGATAAAGGCGGTATCATGGCTGACTTGACTGTATCAACGTTAGATCAAGGAGATGGGTCGAACCTTTTCTCACCCAAAACCGATGGTAAACTATATTTTATCCACAATTTTTTTTTCAAGTTCCATCGAGCGGTAGAACGAACCTAGAGATCGTCTTTTTCATAAATTATTGAGATTGCAACGACTTCCTCGTTTTGAAACCATTACCAAGGTGATTAAGTCCCTTAGTCTTCGAGTGTGACTTTTTTGAATAGAGTAAACTCATAATAAACTACTCTCTGAATCAATAACTAGAGCAATATTTTGAAAAAGATGCAACCGTTGCTCGTAACGTAATGTATGAAAAGATCTATCATGCACTACTTTAAGGCATTCTATTTAGTGTTTTATTGGGGTCAACGGTCAGCCGACTCGGCTATCTTTGAACTGAATGGAACATTGGAAGGAGAGGGGATTCGAACAGGAAACCCCTGGTTTTAGGTGTTGACGCCTTGACGAGAGGACGAATATACCTTTTAGGAATCATTCTCATTACGTGGATATAAAAAAAACGTTGAGCCTAATTTTTCCTTTTTACGTTTTCTCGCAATTTTTTAAAATCTCAATTCTTCAATATCTAAAATCTACCACACTAGGTAAAGGCTACTATTTGGCGATTGGAGGCGCTATCGGTCAATTCGCATGGTGCCATTTACAACGTGAAATCCACGCACAAAAATTCAATGTCAATTTAAAAGATGTTTCGGAACAAGCTGGCATGTTAAGTATCCAAGGGCCAAACAGCCGTACTTTATTAGAAGAACTGACTGGACAGGATTTGAGCAATGAAGCTTTCCCATTTTCAACTCACAAAGAGGTTGGTGTTGTTTGGAAATTATGGAGTCTTTCAAGAGTTTTATGAATTGTAAATTTTTCAAGCTGTACTTCGAAATCTTTAATGAAAATGGATTTCTGAAACAAAGTTCTCTCATGATGTGGTCTTATGGTATTATTGGTTAAAGGGGTAATCAGATGGTTCGAGATATTTGGCATTTCCTTTCATTCTAGCTTGCAAATATTTTACTTTATTAAAAGAAAACAAATGAATTTCAACGTAAGATCCGTTGGAGGAGTTTTTACCATTTTTACAAATTTCAAATCTTGGAAAAAAGTTTAGACAAAAATACTTTTTAGGTTTTACTCAGGACCACAGAAGGTTTCTACAGGTCAAACCAACTGGATATGACTTTATTTATCAGGATGAAATAAAAAAGAAATGCTAAATGAATTTTTTCGATAATTTTTAAATTCATATTACATAGGTGGTGATTGCAGGACATAAAGTGCGTGCCATTCGCCTCACCTTCGTTGGTGAGCTTGGATGGGAGTTGCATATTCCTGCTGAAAGTTGTGTTGACGTTTACAGAGCTGTGATGAATGCTGGCGAAAAACATGGAATTGCTAATGCAGGTAACAAACGGCATATCATATATTTAATATAACACTGAGTCGAATCTGAAGGCAAGGGAGGGCTTACGAAAAGTTAGATTCAGCCACGTAGAGCTTTCATGTTATCAAAACTTTCCCAATTTGGATACTGTTTTTCAAATTGTAATTAGAAATCTGATAATATTGTATGCTAATTAATGAATGAATGAATGAATGAATTTAATATTCGCATTTTTCCAGGGTATCGTGCAATCGACGATCTGAGTATCGAGAAAGGGTACCGTCATTGGCATGCGGACATTCGAGATACGGACACACCCTTAGAAAGCGGACTTGCGTTCACGTGTAAAATGAAAAGTGATGTTCCTTTCCAAGGCCGAAGCGTTCTTGAACAACAGAAAGTGGATGGCTTGAAAAAGAAATTAGCTTGCTTTACTATCGATGAGTAAGTTTTCTTTTTGGTACTTTCTCCCTGTTATACCGTACTTACCCATAACAATCCAAAAGTTCCCTCAACATTCAAACGCCTTTTCTGGGCACTGATGGGTTCATTGCGGTCAATTACATCATAATTTTGAGATTTACCAATCGGAATGATTTGATCAACTTTTGGATTGGCACTTTCTCGAGATTTTATCATTAGTTTTTTCTGATTTTTGGCTCAAAGTTGCGTATTAACAATGCCCAAAACATGGCCGAGTCCGATTTTTGAGAAATTTTTTTTTTCGGCCGAAAATGCCGGAAATCGCCGTTTTTCAGTATTTTCATTGGACTATTTCCTTATAATTGGTTGTTTTTTCATTCAAAAAAATTATTAATAGCAATGTCCACCATCAAGTATGTTCCAATTTTCAATAAAATTGATTTTTGAAGCCGGAACTATTCAAAAATCGCCGGAACAACCTATTTTCGCCGGAAAGACAGTATTTCTTGAATTTCTCGAGCTCTACTTTATATTTTTTTAATGAAATTTTGCACACTGATGCAAAATGACAATACCTAAAATGTGACGGAGCCCGATTTTCGAAAAACATTTTTTTCCGGTCGAAAATGCCGGAAATATGCCGGAAAAACCGGTTTTTTGACATTTTCTCGTATTTTCATCCTTATATTTCTTTGATTTTTTGCAGAGTGATGCGTATTCGCAATGCACAAAACATGACCGAGTTCGATTTTTGAGAAAAATTTTTTTCCGGCCAAAAAAGCCGGAAATTTCCGTTCTTGCAGATTTTCATTGGATTTTTTCGTTTCATGTCTTTGTTTTTTTCAAACAAAAACATAATTTATAAGAATGTCCACGATTAAGCATGGTTCAATTTTCAATGAAACTGATTTTGGTACATGAACTTTCTAAAAATCGCCAGAACAGCCGAGAATCGCCGGATTCCATGAATTTCTCGAGTTGTTCTCGTATTATTCTGCATTTTCATACTATTGTTCTCATTTTTCAATTGTCTTATTACATCAATCTTCAGGTAGGTCCATTCAGCATGTAGCTTGTTAATAAATACACTCACATCCTTTGTGCCATAAATTTCATGTAAACGAACATTACTAATCATCATTCGAAAATCATTCTCCACTTCGTTTACGTGTTTCATGCCATTACGAACCATACGTTTAAGGAACATACGATATGTTGCATCAATGCGATCATATTGGTTCTGGGTGATATTCCAATTCTGGCATGCATAGATCAATCTACTATGAACGAAGCTGTTCAAGAATTTTACACGCGTTTTCAAGTTGATTTGAAAGTTTTGTAGTAAATTTGATAATTCATTAAACTTAACGGATGAAATTTGAATTCTATGATTTATTTCGACGTTACCCGAATTTGGTTCCAAATAGTCTATATGGCAGCCAAGGTATTTGAATTTTTGAACATTTTTCAGCGGAGAGCCATCAATCGAAATTATGGTTGCCGGGTATTCATTTGTATTTGGGTTTTCATCGTTGATAATCATTGTCTCCATTTTAGAGGTGTTTATTGTCAGACCAAAATTTTTGAATACAGAGTTCAGTAAATTTGCAGAATTGTTGAGACAGACCAGATTTGTGAGAAACAGAACTAAGTCATCGGCATATCCACACCAGGGTAATGTGGAGGAGCCGTTCAAGTCAATATTTTGTTCTCTGAGTGTGTATCGTTCTTCCCTTGTCAAACTCCTGGGTCGATACGATACTTGTGTTCGAAGAATTGGGTATTGGTAGATTTTTCGATAAATACGCGCATCACAAAGTCAATGAATAAATTGAAAAGGAAGGGGCTCTCTGGACCACCTTGTCGGACACCCGAAGTTGTTTGAAATGTTTCGCCTTCATACGTTAGGCTTGTGTATACATACAGTTTTTTCGTGAGGTGATTGGTTTGCAGCAAAGCGTAGCTTGATAGAATCGAACAGCCACTTCCTTGGAATGTGGTAAGTGGTAAATTTTTTCTCTAAAATATTTCGCGGATAAGGCCTTTCAAAATTTCCATTGGGATTTAATTTCGGGGATGACATCCTAATCCGTGAAGTCCGCGAAATTTAACACCCGCGAAAATTTACCCCATTAAAGTAGATGCTCGCAAATGATATTGTGGGTTTCACCGGATCTGTGCGTCATCCGATTGTTATGATGGCTGGTCAGAAGACAACTACAGAACGAGGAGTATTCAACTCTATTATTTTAAAAGAAATTATAATTAATCATATAAATGCCTTCACTCCGTAACTTCGCATTCCGAATATTTTGTGTTTCCAAAAGTACCTTAAGGATAAAAAAATCGGCCGATTTCAAATGAGATCAGTGGCACTTTTAGTGGGTTGATAGAATTTAATTGGTCTACAAAGTATGCTCAAGGGAGACAAAGAACTCGAGGTTATTTTGAAAGTAATTTTTATTGGCACTTATCTTACTATACTAATTGAGTTTATGAAAAATTTCTGTAACGCTAGCCCAGTAACAGGTTTCTAAAATTTGAACGCCGCGGCTGAAAAACCTACCCACCTTCGATACAAAAAGTCTCGTGCTAAGTTTGACAAGCGTAGAAAAGTTTTCAACGAAAACTCGGATTAGAGAAGACTCTACACTGCTATTTGTAAACGAAAAAAGTTCTGACGTCAATTTCATGAAAAAGTACTGCGACGTCACAAAGTTTCAAATAAAAAGGTGTGGCATTTTTGTTGCACGATTTCGAATTATTTTATATCAACACACGCAACAAAATCCAACATTGTTGTTTGATGATTAAACTTCGTCTAACATTATTTAAAAAGGTTTCAATGTTGGTTGCATTGCATATGCGCCGGTTTTAAGCTGTCCGCATGTGAAGCCAACAAACGAGAAAACCTTCAGTGCTCAATCGCAAAGCGCGAGCCTCTCCTTCACAACTAAGGTCTTTTCTTTCCTAGAAGCAACCCTCTCACCACCTCAGACACCTTTGAGCGTCTGCAACGACGGGTACCCTCGATAATTTTGACAGGGTCACTATGACCTTTCATTGAACACAAACTTCCGTTATCTTAAAAAGACATATCATCGAGGCTTACAGACACAAAATTTTGACTAATAAACCCACATTATAGTATTTTAAAGGCTTTTGATGTGCAAGCAAAACCATTAACCGGCGTTTGTGACGACGGGAACCGTCTAGTTTTAACTATTTGTAAACCTCTTTTAAAATCGTATATTTCTATGACAATCTGACGATTGCTGAGAGCATGAAACTTGTCATAGAAATTTGATGAATTAAATGGAAACTATCTATTATATCGAGCATTTTTTTTGTTGATTTGCTCACCAAACAAATAATGATAGAAACCTCTTTTACTCTCTTTCAGACACAGAGCATTACTCGGTTCCGAAGGCATCTATCGTAACGGTGAAATAGTTGGTTTTCTCCGTCGTGGAGGTTTTGGGTACAGTATTGGAAAGAGTATTGGGTATGGTTACGTGGAAGACCCCCAAGGAGGAGTGGTCAATAATGCTTTTTTGAAAGAAGGAGAGTATCAGATTGAACGAATGGGAAAGATGATTCCTGCCACTCTTCATTTGAAATCACTCTTTGATGGAAAGAATAACCGCATTAAAGGAAATTATTGAACATTTCTGATAATCGAATCTACCCATCATCCGACAAAGTATCCGTTTTAAAAGAATTGTATTTCTAGATGAGAAGAAATCATCATATTTTATACTTGAGAGTTTCCTGCGATAGTGAAATCGCTAAATTCAAGTTGGTTGAATATTTTTTCATTTGACAGTAATTATTTTTAAACCATACAAAAGCAAAGTCATTTCAAATTGTTTTTGGTAAATTTTAATATTGATAGATAATACAGGTATTAAGCTGGCATCAGCTAACCGACATTTTGTAAACGATTTAGTGTTTTTTGTTCAGTTTTTATTTTTGTTTGTTTTTTTTTAGATTTTTTTTGTTTTCTAGATTTAGATTAAAATGTAAATATTTTTTCAAAACAAAAACCATATTGATTTTTTCATGATCGCATTTTTTTAGTTTAAATATATCTACAATCAGTGCCATAATATATTTGCACTTTTGGCTAATTTACCATTTTTCGAAAATTGAAGTTTGAGCGAGAATGTCAACTTCAGGCCTTCAACTTGATTTCATCGATTATTTCGATCTGGGTGGGATTTATTGGTTTCTAGGCTATATTTCAAGCCCTACTGGACCATTTTTGAACTTTTAGATCCTCAGATCCTAAGGTCGTAAGCCTTAAGTCTGATGTTAAAACTCAGAGTTAAAACTCTACCCTTCGAACCTACTTTAGAGCACTTACAAATCGATTGTGGTTTCAAAACACCCCGGTGAATTTCCCTTTTGTGCCAAGTATTTTGTCACTGATTGTAGACTAGGTATTCTTTGATCCTTTTTTGATCCTTTTTCATCCATTTTTCATCGATACTGATAGACAAACATTGTACATAGGGTAGATCAGATTTTTAGAATACATATTTTTCGTTTTTCATCTAATGCTATGTTATCTCCCTGCTGCCTGTTCAACTGATTTCCCGAAATTCTAACAAAATCCTGAAATATTTAAATCTATTTTCATAATAACTATTTGAAAATATCTTCACTCAGTAGAGGCTCTTTGGACAATTAAATAATTTCCGCAACCATAGAAGAAAGCCCTTCGATAATTTTCATAAATGATCTTCAGTGCAAACGACTGCCTCTTTTTGAGAACAATTACCAAGGTGATTAAATCCCTTGAGTCTTCAAGTGTTACTCTTATAAATATAAAAACTTCTTATAAACTTCTCTAGGAATCAATTATCATCGAAATATTTTGAAAACGAGGTAAGCGTTGCTCGTGACGTAAATATTTGAAAAGTTCGTTTGTCTCTCCAAAGTTGGTATTCGTACTAGTAATCGTATGGTTTGGAGTGCAATTAACGATTAATCACGAGTAACAAAGGAGAAAATAGTAATTTGCACGAGTCCGAAGGACGAGTGCAAATTATACGGTATTTTCTCCTTTGTTACGAGTGATTAATCGTTAATTGCACGACAAAACATACGATTCCGAGGTAACCGTCAGTAAATAATCATTAGTAAATCATAGTTTTTTTAGAAAAAGGGAAAATTTTTGACATTCGAATTGCAATGCAACTTATGTACACAATGCGAATTTCTTTGTTCTTTTTTATATTGGAGAAAAAAAATGTCTTTGTTTTTTATTATACAGGGTGTCCCTAATAAAAGTATCGAGTTTGAACATGCGATTGAGTAGAAAGTTTTAAGTGTGTATTCACAAAATTGTATTTTAAGCTCTCCCTCTTTTTTCTTTGTCATTACGATTAATTTATACGTTGTAACTACCTTTTGTAATGAGCCTAATGTGATGGAGAACGTTCTTATATTTTAGCGATAACACACACAAACTTTTTTACTCAATCGCATGTTCAAACTCGATACTTTTATTAGGGACACCCTGTATAGTAAAAAAAAGTCTCTGACACAGGACTTGGGAGAGAAAAGAATAAGGGGACAAAAGTGTCCCCCCGCCGAAGAGTGCAAAAAGTGGTAATAGTGCAATTAACGATTAATCGCACTCCTCTAAACCAATCAGATTCGAGTAATTTTGCACGGCTGACGATTATCTTTCCTAATAATGGCGGACTGTCTATTAAAAAACGCCCAGTCAAGAGCTCTGAAGAAACAAGCATTGTTTCTTTTATGAGAACAATTTTAAAAGAGCAATGAGGCTCAAAATCGCCAAAAAGTAATAACAATGCTGAATTTTAAAATTACAGAATTTCAAGCAATTTAGAAGTTAGAGTAGTAAAAATTGGGTACAATGCCTAAAATACAGTTTACGCTCTCTAATTCGACTGATACGCTCGCCATTATTCGATAAAATTTAATAAAGTCCCCGTCAACAAGAAACTCTCATAAACGACGCTCCCTTATTCGAAGAAAATCCAAGAGCGTCAACTGTACCTCCATTACAACCTATAAATAAGAACAGGATAAGAACAAATTAAGGCTCAAAGTTCCAAAAATTTATTTGTTCTTATAAAAAAAGTATATTTATCTTGCTACAGGCTCCATATTTTCAACAATCAAGCTATTATATTCTACTACAGATTTGACGCTTTCAAATGATACAGACGAGCCAATATAC
Source organism: Clytia hemisphaerica (assembly GCF_902728285.1). Classification (NCBI taxonomy): domain Eukaryota; kingdom Metazoa; phylum Cnidaria; class Hydrozoa; order Leptothecata; family Clytiidae; genus Clytia; species Clytia hemisphaerica. The sequence goes on along the minus strand of NW_027103770.1, from coordinate 1,386,316 downwards.
CACATGTTAAAACGTCCTTGAATCTCCAATATCTTCCACAAAATACCATCCTCAATATCCTTTGGTTGATAGTGTGGAAAGTATCTCCATGTTTTAAACTGTTTAATATTCAAATCTTGAGCGTTCAGAGTGTCCAAATGTTTGCGTAGTTTCTTTTTCAAATAAGATTCGGACGGGATATTTCGACTCATTTGATAGACCACTGTTGTTCGTTTCTCGTCACCATCATCACCAGTGGGTAGACTACCTGACTGATAACCAGGTCCCATATGTCTGTTAATAACACCGTAAGAATCCCTTTGAGCCCATACGCTGTGATCTCGTTTTTTGACCACATTGTCCACCCAATAGTCGATCGGTGTTTGTCCTCGAACCATATTTCTAGTATCCACGACCGATGCTGTAAAATAACTTTCCATGGTCTTTGAAAACAGGTCGATTTCCTTGTCTACGGTCTCTTTCCATAGGTGTAGACTATCCTTCATTTCCGGACTCCATATAAGGAAATTGTATTTCTCCCATGTGGGTAAAGCCTCGTTTCCAGTCCTTTTAGCGATCCACACTTGTCGACATTTTGATTCTTTGAGAGGTTGGTTGGTTTTATAAACGGATGTGATTGGTCGATAGATCTTCAGAATATCTACATTGAATGTGACACGTAGGTTTTCTTTGTTGACGATTGTTTCCCACAAGTTTTGGAATCCTGACTTCAGTATGTTCATATCTATAAATTTTAAAAGAGTGCTACTGTGAAGCCTCTATAGCTCGAGCTCGAACGCGCACGGGGAACTTAAATTTGTTCGAATTATAGAATTTAACACCCCCTTCTCACAGACCCGGTAGGATTTTTTCAGCCAGTGGGGGTAAAAATAACGGACTGAAACTCAATGGGGATTGATAATCCCGTATTTTTTATGACCGGGGATTTAAATTATTTTGTTTTCAGTCAGAAAATTTAGAGAGGATGTTAAAAAATAGCATAATACTTTGCAGTGAGGATTAGTTAGAGGACGACAAATTTATGGTTCTTTGATAGTTATGGTTAGGTTTGTCGCTTTTTAATAGTTATTTGTCATTCTTTTTAAATTGTCTGGATAGTATTTATACCTTAACTACTAATATGGTAGATTTATGGATTTTTACATTTCTGCACATATGGTAGATTTACGGATTCTAATATCCACACATATGGTAGATATACGATTTTTACATATTTACACATATGGTAGAAATAAGTGTGAGATTGGCCTGCAAATTTATATAAGGCATTGTTTGAAGGAACGAGGACATTTGCTCGTATTCCACTGTAGTTCAGGAAAAAAAGCGACAAAAATAAAAAAGTTTCTCTTGGCACCCATAAGAAAAGATTTTTGTCCATTTTCCATCAATTCTTTGGCACATTGAAGTCATTTTTTGTGAGCTCCAATTAAACTCTTGACTACTACGCCCGAATGCTACCCACACCCCCAAATCAAAATCTAAAATTGATTTTAATGAGGTCGAAAGTTGTTAAGATTCTACAAACTCGAACCCAGCCTCTTAGATCTTTTTTTATGATTTTGATAGCGCTCACGAATGGACCTTTTCATAAATTACGTCACAGGCTTGACTTGCCTCGTATTCAAACAATTGCCATGGTGATTATGTCCCTTGAGACATTAAATGATTTTTAAATGAATACAAAATAGTTTTAATAAAATCCCGCTTGGAGTAAATCACCATGACAATAATTTCAAAACGAAGCAAGTGATGTTGGTAAACGTAAGTTATTAGGGAGGTTAAGTATCAAAGATAAATCTACGCGACGAACGGGCCTTTTCTCTGCAAGATGCTAAGGGTAGCAAAGTAGATGTTATATCTTTTTTTTTCAGCAACGAAGATGTTCACGGTTTTTCGTTCTTGAGCTGTTTTAGCCTGGATTCTAGAAAATGCAGGTCCACATGTTTACTGCAGGTTGCGGGTCAAAACCCGTTTGTTCGTCGCGTTGATTTATCTTTGATACTTAACCTCCCTATTAAAGGGACATTAAAGTAGTAAAATGTAAACATTGCGCGAACCACGTGTCATTAAAGAGAACAATTAAAATCACGTGTCCAAAACAAACTTGTAAAACAATTGAACAATCAAAATTAGCCATATTTGGTTTGATTTTTTTTTTGACATGTGACATTTGTTTTGATTTTGTATCCGCAGCATACAGTTTGTTTACAAATTTAGCAAGTACTGTTATGTCCCTTTAAAAAGGTCTATCGTATCACGTGGGACGTTAGTAAAATCAAAAAGTGTTTTAAGTGGCCTTTGGTACGAGATAAGATTCTACATACCTCCAAAGCCTTTACCAGCAAGTCGTTCTTTAAAGCCATTGATGAAATTCGGCGTATTCCACATTAATCCATATAGAGCTGCTACTTCATCGATATGTCCGTATCCTTGAAATGTTGTGGACGCTTGAAATAACGGAACAAGTGCTTGAAGGCCGTTCCTTATGATAAATTCTAAGAACGTCCCTCGAATTTTTTCCATGTTCTGTAAAATCAAACAAAAGTGAAAATGACTGGGTTGTGAAATACTATAGGGCTTCTTCACCATAAAATTTGAATGAAGGATTATAGGATTAATTTTTCATCTTTTTTCAAGCACTGCTTTACTGTCTTGGTTACATACTCTTAGGTGCCAAATAAACGCCCCCCCCCCCGCTTGTTAATTTTTCGAAAATTTTCCAACCCCCCGGACCTTATTAGGACCCCCCCCCCGTTTATTAATTTCTAAGAATATTTTCAATTGGCAAAATGAAGGCCCCTTATTTTGCTCCAAAAAGCCTGATTTTAGACTATATTTACCTTATTTTTGGGTTTTCATAAGTACAATTTCCAACCCCCCCGGCAATTAGTTTCCCCCCCCCCGTTTATTAAAATTTTGAAAATTTTCCAACCCCCCTGTTTATTTGGCACCTAAGAGTAGTGAGATAAGGAAGATAAGGGATAAAGTCGAGCTAAAAGCCAACGAGGATGGAAGATCTTGGCTTTGCCCACTGAGATTGAGACTTCCACTCGGAAGTGAATTTCAGGCTATTTCTCTTACCAAACCAAGACATTTTCTTGGCAAAGTTTTTCCCCGCAGGGAAGGAGCTCGACCAGGCCTGCTACACATTGTGAAGTTAGTAGAAAAAGCTTTTAAGAATTTGAATATAAAAATTCAAACCAACCTCTTTGGAAGGTTGTGGCATCAGTTCACCAGTATATTCACCAAAGATTTCTCGATGTAATTCCTGGTATCTCGTCAACGCTCTCAATATCTCCATCATGATTGCTTGTTGGTCAGTAATGCCCAAAGTTTTTGCAACAAAACCTCCAGCGTACGTTGTAAAAGGTATCGGCGCCGTCATGTTATCCAACCAAACAGAGGCTGGTGGAAAGGGACTTGTATCTCCTGGCACGTATTTCTCACTTAAATCTTTAATCATCTGGTAATCTTTCGATAAATAGACAGTGCCTAGTTCATGGACAGTTCCTCGATCTTGGATTGAGTTCGATTTACCACCGATTCGATCTGATTTTTCCAAGATTTCAATATTGGCAAAACCTTTCTCTTTCAGTAGTAATGCCATGTGAATTCCAGCTGGTCCCGCCCCAACAATGGCGATTTTGTCGTCCAAAGATCTGGGTCCAGGTATCTGATATGGTAATTTGTATCCATCGATCAACAAAAAAATCGAAGAAAATAAAACCAAATGACTAAACATATTCTTGCAAAAGTGTGTATTATCAGACTCGACAATGTCTCAGCAGCAGTGCCTTTCTTCCAAGATATTTGTAATGTTGTACGCTGTCAGGGAGTCAATAATCCTCCATTTATAGCTCTCTCAATATAATACTGCTAAAATCTTTAGCGTCAATATTTATGCAATCTCTGTAGAACCAATCTTTATAGAACTTTCAAGCTGATGTTCCATCAGGTATGATGAAGTTCTCCAAACTTTATGAGGGAAACAGAATGAACTAATTGAACCACTGTTTACACTGTAAGGTTTGACATATTTTTTTGTTCCAAAATATTTTGACAAGAAAGTGTCACTCAAACAAAACATTCCAACGGCGGGGAATGAACCTTTTTTCTGTAAGAACGTAAAGAAAACTGGGAAACACTTTATTATGAATTTAAAATGTAATATGGATTGGAGGGCACTAAACGCTGCAGGTCTGTGATTGTACCTATCGCGTTCGGAAAGGTTACTGACTGTGTAAAAGTCATATTTTCAAAGCTTTGCCTTAAACCTCACTGACATCCCGTTTCACCTTCCAATTTCAAAAACATTGAATGTAGAATTTCCCGGGAATTTCCCCTGTTCTTACAATCAAGGATCACATTAAAGGGTGAAATATCTAGAAAAACAAACATAAGAAAAGTTGAATCAGATTGAACCAAAAGAGATGAGGAAGAAAGAATTCAACGTCTCTCTCATTACGATCACTGATAACCCCTTTCGAACAATATTTGTAAAGAAAACATTATGGATGACAGCCCTGTTTGTGAATTATTTCGAAATGATTGACTCATCTCTGCCTGCAGTCAGTCCCGGGAGGGGGTACTTAGGCAAGTGAAGGGTACGGGTATGTGCCGCCCTTAAGAGTGCCTTAAAGTCCCTGTAAGGGTTGGAAAAAACAGAAAATTAAATTTCAGTCCCACTAAGAGTCGGAAAAATTGGAAAATTCCTACTTTGAAAGATCAAAATTTGGTTAAATTAGTCCTAATAAGAGTCGTAAAAATCGCCAAATTTTCCTATTTTTTCTCCTTTTTAGTCCCGCTAAGGGTCCGAGGGTCATAAGACACGCTTCCTTTTGTGACTGAAGCCCGATCCAGTCAAGTAGTTACAGATCAGTGATAAGAAGCGATAGATGATAAAAAATCAGAATAATTTGACACAACCTGCATACAGTACCCGGTAAGATCTTTATCCAAATAAAAATAGTAAATACAATTATATTTATAGTGCAAAAAAAAAATACAGAGAATTTAAATAAATTTATAATCTCAAAACTTTATCTATATTCATCGCTCCCACCGATCTTCTTGTTTTCATACATTTCGGATTTTCCAACATCTCTCGCTATCCTTTCTGTCTTATGTTCATCTTACGTTCGATATCGGAGTAGGAGTTCATTTATCTTACAAGTAATTTTTACATACACATTGTGATCGATACATGTTGTCGATCACATTATCAAATTATATCAAGTCATTTTGATCATTTCTGTTGCAAGTGTCGTTGGAGTCGTGTGTGTTCACTCAATCTAAAGAAAACAGTACAGGATCAAAAATCAGAACTAAAGATCTTTCAATTCGTGATATCCATGACGTAATGTTTTCACTACGGGAACACCCCGGTTTTTGCCAGTATTGACAAATTAAAGGTAGAGAAAAATTTGCTGTTAATGAAAAACCGGCGTGTTACCGTAGAAAACATCACGTAATAAATATCATAATAGACGGTTACCCTGAACATTCCTTAGTCGGCATTTCACTATAATCTTGGTCGAAATATATTGAGATTTTAGTGTATTTTAACGTTTCTCAGAATTTAGAGTTCTTGCGAGAATTGCTATTTTAGTACTTACTTAGTCGATTTTTGAGGGGTTGTGGGGGAGTGGCTTCTAGGCTATATTCCAAACCTTATTGGAGCAAATTTAAACTTTTAAATCTTGAGATCCTAAGACTTAAAACTCAACTTTCCAACTGTAGTTTAACGCGCTTAAAAATTATCCGTGGTGTTTAAAGTTCCGCAGGGAAATCCCCCCTGTCTAGCTGTCCCATTAATTTCATGCTTCAAATATGTGGACAAAACTCTCTCTTGATTATATTTACCTTAGAGCAGAAACTTTGATGAAACCAGCAGCATCTTGAGGGTTGTAGTCTCCTTTCACGTCCATGCTAAGATGAGAGAAATATAAAATCATGCTTCCATTTTTTTTAGGTCTAGAAGTTCCTTTTTAGAGGAAGTGAGTCTACTTTCAGAGAGAAAAAATCGGGTGAATTTTTATCTTTGATACTTTTGATCGGGTTATCGATACAGGGGTGTCATAAAAACTATTGTCAAAACTTAACCGCTAACATAGTATTCCAAGGATGGTATAGAACTGAGTATGAGATAGCCTTTGTATTTAATACGACCAGTTAACTACACCTTACCTTACAAGCTCTTGGTTGTACAATGATGCATCTGATTTTCGAGCTTTGATATAAACCTGCCAGAAAATAAAGACGTGAGTTAAAACCGATAACTTGATAGTATCAAAAATGGAGTCTTATCAACAAAACAATGTACAACTGTTATTAAACCGTCCCTGAATTAAATTTGCTTTTGGTTGAGTGCAGAGAAATAAACCTTCCAAATTTGGAGGCCTAAAGATAAATCAAATCCCTTATTCCGAGCAGAAACTTAAATACCATGTCGGCCCTTTTTATGCCGGCCCTAATCTAGCACTGGCCCCTTTTACGGCGGCCCTTGTTACGACTAAGCTCATTCTTTTTAGTCTGGCCCTAATTTGATCCCAATGCCAATACGCCGGCCTCTATTACGCCAGCGACGAAAAATTAACGCCAATAGCACCCGATGTGGGTCGATAAATTGAGATATTTCAAACCTGTCCTTTGAAGATAGACATTCTGACAACCCCTTCCACATTCTTTTGACTGTCATTGATGCATTTTCTCACAAATTCACATTCTGGACTGAACCACAGGCCTGAAAAAAAGAAGAAAAAAAAACATTTAATTTAAATCCAGAGTTGGAATGTTGCATTCATTTGTCTCCTTAGGTGTGTAATTAAACCTCAATGCAAGGGAGTCTCCATAACTCAAACACGCATGACAAGCAAATTTGTTCGATCTAAGGAAATTTCGAGTTATGAGTAAGGTTTATAACCCGAGTAGCTTAGGTAGATTAGAGTTTATCTAGGAAGAAGTATTTCTAAGAAACATACAAGAGCAGCGGAGCCTCTTTAGCTCGATAAGTTATAAAGGATCGAGCTAAAGAGGCTCCGCTGCTCTTGTATGTTTCTTAGAAATACTTCTTCCTAGATAAACTCTAAACTACCCACATTTAAATCTCAATTTTAGATTAGAGTGTACACCCTTGAGGGCAGCATAGGTATTTGACAAAATGTTCAATTTTACAAAATAAACATTTTGTATCATCCCGGGGTAGAGCACTCAAGGTAAGCGATCAACCGTAAATGTGACCTTAAAGGCTGTGTTTTTCAGGCTTCCCAAAGTCAGGTTTGAAATGAGAGAAAGTGCACTATATGTGTGTAAAATGTAAGAAAAAAGAAGTTTTTTGGGGCAAAAATTTTCAAGAAATGCATCGTTGTAAGGGTCAATTTCTCGCCAAAATTTACCAAAATAAAAGAAAAACACCAATAAACAAGACATACCATTGTAAACTTGTTCACTGAACTGTGTTGACAAATAAGATTTGATTTTCCTCAATTCCTAAAAAAAAGAAATAAGGATAAAATCATAAGGCAATTTCCAATTGAGGTTGAAATTAGAGGGTATTTTTCCACCTGGGACAATTGGCCAATTTTTGGAGTGAGGCTGGAGCTTCACCCCAGTCTATGACACGGGAGTGTGAAAGCTATCTCTGTTTTTTGAAACGCAAAGTTTAGTTGACAGTTAGTTAGTTTCAAACAAACTTTCACTCATCTTACATAACATTATCTTACCCTATCCATAGTCATGGCTTCGATATCGATATGCGAATGTCTCAATATTTCACCAGCTGGTGTTTCATATATTCCTAAGGCAACGAAAAGTCAAAATGATAAGACAGTCAATACGTATCCTTGTCTTCTATCCCATGGACATCTCGTTATGACTCTAACTTCCAACCATGTATACGTTTTTATATAAAGAACAAGCTATAGAAGAACATAAGGCTGCGTTGGCCGAACCACCCAATTTCTAAGGACACCACACAAAAATACTCACAAAATGGTGAAAATAAGAACATCCTAAGAACATTTTTAGACTTAAAACTCAAAAAGTTAGGAACATCCAAAGGCTTCAAAATTTGGGATGTTCTCATAAAAAGTGTATATTCAAAATTAAAGGTGCTCATTTTTCAAGATTAAGGGGATTTACTTTTAGAAAAAACCAGTCGTTAATTCGATAAAACAGATTGGAATAGTAAAAAAAAAACCCACCTCTCGATTTCATACCAATCTTTCGATTTTCAACAATATCAATGCGACCAATACCGTGCTTTCCTCTGGAAAAAAATGGTTGTTTTTTTAGAAGGAAGATAAAATTTATATGCTTCGTCGTCAGAGGTTGATATGTTCTTTGAAAGCTCAACCTCTAATACTCATGGTAAGGAAGAAGTCATTGAAACACATCTTCTCACCGACCCGGTGGGAATTTTTTAGCCAGTGGGGGTAAAAATGGCAACTCGATGGGGATTCCTATATTTCTTTGACTGGGGAATTGGACTCCGTTGTTTTCGAGCCAGACAACTCATATGGTATAGAAAAACAGCACAATATCTTACAGTGAGAATTTGCTTATCGGATTATTTTCAGCGATGACAAAAATTAGGGTATAACTTTCCTCTGAGGATGATATTTTGACCGATTATTCCAGTTGGAAGAGGTTCCAGTGGGTCTATGAGAAGAGGGTGTATTGAAGTATGGTCCGGGATTTAAGCCTTCAAAAAATACAGTCTCGGATTTAGAAAATTAGCAGATTTCTTCAGGCCTAGAATATTTTCGTTTCCTTTCGTTTCTCGATGGTGTTGCAATAAAATAATGCAATTGTAAATTAAGTAAAATTAAGTGTTGAACAACTGAGCTACACGCTTTTTTTTTTATAAGAATACCTTTTATAAGAATATTAGGGTGAAAATTGGCCAAATCGTAAGAATACCCTAAGAATACCCTCCAGGGTGAGTTTTAGTCAATTGATAAGAATAAGACTGTCATTTTTCAGAAAATGGTAAAACAAAAGTGACACAGATAATTTTAACAAAAGAGATTTTGTACTTTCTTTCGTGTGTGTTACGTTTCGTGTGAAAATAAACATGGATGAAAGATAAGCTGTCCAGGAAAGAAATTTTTCTCTGAAATAATAAGAATACGTTAAGAATATTTCACCCTCAATTTTGGCAATTTCTTAAGAATACTTGACCCTCAGTCAAAGTACACTATTCTTATAAAAAAAAAAGCGTGTACTAACCCTATTTTATTGAGATAAGAGAACATTTCGAATGGTTTGTTATGAGTTGTTCCATTGTCCAGATCTCTTGTTGTCACTGGTAGACCTGAGATGAAAAGTAAGATGTCACAGATATATTTTTATAAGATACAGATTAAGAGCATGAGCCATGCTCAAAAGAACGACCTCAGTTCAGCGTTGGTAATTTAATTAATCCGCAAGATCTCTCGTCTCTTTCCTTTTTACCAAGTTAGTTGCGTTCGTTTTCCATTTAACAAACTTTTGACATCGATTCAAAGCAAATTAAATTGGGCAACCGACGAATAGGTGAGGAGACATCTCAAGTTCTTAACAAACATCAATTTACCAAGTAATTTGAGGGTATTACTAAAATTTTAGAAGAAAGCAAAAATAGAAGCCATACCATTCTTAAAATCAATCTCAATTGTACTTGGCTAAAAAAGAATCAAATTGCAAATGAAATTTGGTTTCTCTTATCTTATCGTCAACTGTTGTAGTAAAGTTTGGGAAAACGAAAGTCCGATTTTCTCACAAACTTTGCAAGGAGCGATGGGGAATTGGTATACGGCGAAATCGTTACAAATATTGGACTATCCACGCTAAATATTGGACTCTATCTATATACTTTACGGCGAAGTTTACAACCAGATTTTGATAATACACCTCGAAAATCAGGCGGAAATAATATATATTGCCGGGTGTTGGAGATTGTACCTCTAAAAACCCCATAGTGAAGTAATGTATACTAAAACCAGGCTACTTAAAACAATTCGTCAGCTTTTCATAGCTAAAAATATTTTCAAAAAGAACAGGGGAAGGGGGTCAAATTAATAACCGGGGGAGACGTTTACATTAGATGGATGTGGTCCAAGGCGGAAAACTTTCAAGCTTTCAACTTTTTAAACCGAGAAAGATCAAGCATTTTGGACGTCAATGGTCCTCATGATTGACTGTTTGGTCAATTTTGTTGCAGCATTTCAAAGTTAGACAATACCTTTTCAGGTGATTTTGCAGGATCTGTAGTCATCTGATAAATATCTTCTGGTGCTTCGCGCTGAAAATAAGACAGTTTGTTAATTTCTAACAACAAGCCTCGCACCCAGAGCTACTTACACCACTTTTTGATTTTACTGATAAACGAGATTCATTAAAAGCAAGCACATGAACTGGGTTCGAGTTTGACAACAAGCTACTACATCATCAAACTAAGCACTTTCAAAATTCAATTGGGTCCCAGTTGTCGTGGACAGACTTAAAATTCTATTGGATTTTAATTAGTACTACACAGAGATTAGAGAAATAAAATTTTTACCCAAGGATCTTCCAAGATTCCAGATTCGTAACTGAAAGAATAAACAAGATAGTACTATAGTAAAAACAAAACTGAGCAGTCATAAAATGTATGTTTTGTGGTGCATTTAAGTCTGTAAGCAAGGAAATGTCCCTCATAATGTAATCTCAGTATGTAATTTCAGTGAGCGTATCTCACCGCTGAGGTTCCCAAGGGCTAGAGCGTTTTAAAAGATTCTTCTTTAGCTCAATGTATCTCACCTGATGTGCATCAAGTTAGCATCCATACTCCAAGGGCTGTCTTTGGTCACCGGTAAAGGAATATTTCGCTCCTGTTATATGAAAAATAGAAATAAATAAAAACATACGCGCTTACAGTGCACTCCTTTAAAAGTACAACCTTACAGTGTATTTCGGGTACTTCAGATAAAGGGTGGCATATGTTGTAGGTCCGACAATATGAGTGCCGAGTCTTACTACCATCTGCCAATAGGAACTGAGGGAAATTTAACCAAGATTCACCAAAATCTCAAATAACTGGATTTCGAATAAGAGTTTTTAAAGCCATCAAATGGCCGAAAATTTCTAAATGTGGGGGGGGGGACTCGATAACCGAGTCTACAAACAAACCTTTGCATATTCAAACAAGGCTAATCGTCCAGCGTATTTCTCGTAAAATTCTGGAAGCTTCCATGGTGCAATGACCTGAAATAAAGAATAGGTATATTCATGATATTTATGACGTAATATTTACTAGGGAAACACCCCGGTTTTGGCCAGTAGTGGACAATTTAAGCTAAAGAAACATTGTTTTAAAATCGTCACTACTGACAAAATCGACAAAATACGGGGTCTTTCCGTAATAAACATTACGTCATGAATATCATTAATAGGAAACAAAATTTTAATAGATGTTGCAACTACACTAAATAAAATGATGATTTTGACTGTCATGCTTTAGTCCACTATATTCCTGAAAGCCTAACAGGGTAATAAAACACGGGTATCTTGGGCAGGCTTCCTCCTACCTTGACGCCCGGATAAAGTGCGTAATATGTCAACTCGAAACGAATCTGATCATTTCCCTAAAAAATGGAATAAAATTCATCATAAAGTTTTACAACAAACCTAAGTAACGATATCGCTTTAAGAAAAAGATAACATTAGTATTAGTTGGCCTAAAATTGTACTAACTATTTTACCATTAAACTGATCTACGATGGCTTCTCTTGTTCGAGAAGTTCGAGAATTCGATAATAAGCTAGAAATTCATTCTAGGGAATGAGATTTTTATTTGTGACGAAGTATTTGGGGTGTGGAATTAGGTCTGCTGTCTTTAAGCGTTTTTTACATGTACCTAAAATCTTACTTTAAAAATCGTTCGTAAGGCTGTCTTTTGGGAATTTCCCATCAATTGTACGAGTTACAAAATAGCATATCAACGACGAATAAGTAAACAATGTACCTTTCCCGTTGCACCATGGGAAACATACCCAGCATTCTCTTTGATTGCTATTTCTGCTTGTCGTCGCGCAATGCATGGTCGTGCAAAAGCTAAATGAGAAATAAAAATAAGATTTTCACACCTAATGAGTGTTTCTATTCTCTTCCAAATTACCATTCCCTCTCTCTAATGAATAAGTTTCCAACGGCGATTAATTCAAATTTCCAGGAGGGGGGTCACAAGGGAGACTCTATCGACCCACATGGAGCTCAAATTTGTTTAACTTTAAAAATTTTGACTTATGTACAGAGGCTTATGTGACTTGAGCGTGTTCATTACCAGAAGGGTCTGATAATTTTCGCGAGTTCGAGTTACAAATACTCAAATTCATACACGTCAAGAAGCTTGGGAACAACTTGTTTAAAACAGAACTTAACCTTTTAAATGCCGTTCGTATTTTTTAAGGGTTCGACCAATTTACCACGGAAAAAAATGAAGGTTCGACCTATTTGCCAGATGTCGGCATATGCCGACATGAGCGATTATAGAGTTTATCATCACATTTAGCTTTATTTTCTGAAAAATATCAGAAATATAAGTGATATGTGTTTACTTTGAATTGCAAAACGTATAATTATGAAAAACATCTTTGACATATATTTTAATTATTCAATTGTGCTATTTAATAAAATCTAGCTCAAAATCGGACTTTCAATAAACTTGAAATAGGCTGAGATCTCTCTTGGGGCTCTCTTGTCGGCAAATGCCGACACCGGCAAAGAAATCGAAAATGCTCTTGTCGGCAACATGCATACATGTGCCGACAGCAGCACGGAAAGGATTGACACACCTGTCCCAAGAAGGTATCGGTCTTCATAGATAGCATTAGCTTGAACAGAAGGCCAAATAAATTCTTCTACAAATTGTTCTTTTAAGTCTTCTATATAAATCTTTTTAGCACCCAGTTGTAAAGCTTTTATACGTGCTGCTTCAAAGTCCTCCTCTTGTCCAACGTCTGCCTGCAAAAAAAAAAGATACATGATCAAAAGACAAAGCTTTTAAAATTTGCAACAAAGTGCTCACGTTTATCGTTTAATCTCAAAATAGATAATTATAACTTTGTGCGTGTGATAGCGATATGGCGAATGGGATGATCTGATCTGATTGTTCATCCAAAATATTTAAAAGCGCATTGTCATTTGCTTGAAAGCGAAAGCTAAAACCAATGAAGTATAAGCCCGAAGGACTAGAATTGAATCTCCTTGGTAGGATTTGAAGCCAACAAATCCTACCAAAGTTGCGCGGCCTTGAGCGGCTCGCTTGGTTTTGACACGAATGACAGATTGAAACTAAAATTTACCACTAAATTTAAAAAAAAATATCAATCGTAAACAAAGGAATTGCTAGATTCAATCTGTCGTCAAAAATACGGCGCATTTTTTAAGGCTTCACTTTTTCTTGCCTGAGAAAGGTTAGAGATTCTACTCTAGCCCTTCGGGCTTTAAACTCAATGGCTAAAACGACTTGAATCTAATACTTTTTTGGTGCAATAGAGCTTTTCATAAATTATGTCACGAACATCACTTGCCTCATATTCAAATTATGTCCCTTGAGACATTAAATGATTTTTTTATGAATAGAAAGTAGTTTTAGGTCCGCTGGGAGTTCATCACCACGGTAATAATTTCAAAACAAAGCAAGTGATGTTTGTAACGTAATTTATGAAAAGGTCTCTCTTTCTGAGCCATGACCTTTAGAGTGCTAAATACATGCCGGCGCGGTGTAATCAAAATCTGCTCAGAGATAATACCATAGATTTATAAAGCCGAAGGGCTAGATGGCGTGCTTTGGCTGAAAAGTCTGCCGAGGTTAGGTACATGACATCACAATAGAATTTCAGTGCTTGACCAATATGAAGCTTCGGGGGTTTTCGAAAACAATAGCAGCAATATTTTTTGCGATATTAACTTTTTTACTTTTTTTTTGCTTGGAATAAGCTTGAAGCACGACATCTAACCCTTCGGGCTTTATAAATCGGGATTGTAGTAATCAAAATCTGCTCAGAGATTATACCTCTACGGGAATGGATTTCGAAGTAACTTGACTGAATCGCAAACTTTCTTTAAATATAATTCCTCTATACGAAAAATTTTTCCCTAGAGGAAGTCTAGTAAATATCGGACGCGGGGTTTATTATACGGTAGACTTCTGCTCATCCTCTAGCTGACACACAACGTTGTTTCAACGTTCATCTAACGTTATATGGACGTTATGAACATTAGATAAACGTTGAAACAACGTTGTGTGCCAGCTGGGCATACTCTAGCTCTAGCGAAAAAAGTTTCTTATAAGAAATATAGGAAGTATATCTATAGAGGTCTGGGATTCAGACTAATTATACGGGCAAGGGTTTTCGTACATACCAAATACGCAATGACATCATAGCCTTGTTCGATCAACCATACCAGAATACAAGAAGTATCTAATCCACCACTGTATGCCAACACTACTGTTTTGTTCGGAACACTTGTGTCTGATGAAGTCATATTTAGTTCTCTTTGTTGTTTTGTTTCTCCAAGCTAGATGACATAGAATGTAAGAAAAATGAATCTAATTGATTGAATTTCAAATATAAAGAATCGTCTCAGAATGCGCCTCTAGAAGAACTTGATGTTACTATTTTTCCTGGTAGTACTAACTCCAAAAACGTATTAATAGCCAGTCGCCAAAATAAAGTTTCTTGTCTCAGGTGAGAAAATTGGCTTTACTGTACTGTACACAACAAATAAGCCAAAATTCTTGCAAAGTTTGCTGAATTTTGAAACGGAAAAGTTTCTTTATACTCCTCTTCTCTTTTACTTCTCATCTGTCTGACATTGTTGTTTCAACGAACATTTTTATATGGACGTTGTTAACATTAAATAAACATTAAAACAAACTTCATTCTGGTAGAAACAACATTATGTGTCAGCTGCGTGACAAATCAATAATCGTCAATACACCAAACCTCTATATCATTGTAGACTCAGCAAAAAAATGAACTCTGGTACAGAAAAATGCAAGTTGTAAGAAATAAATAAACTATACGAGGAAGTTATGATGCAAAGTTCAAAGTTGTTGCATAGTAGTAATAAGCACATGACTATCAAATTAACAAAACTTAATTAAAATGAAGATGCAACGAAGTTTACGTGATTGTGATGAAGCAATCTTAAATTACTAAGCAGAATTCTACTTTCTAGTGGGAGGGTAGTTTATCCAAACGTGTGACAACTTCAATACTAAAGCTCACTTTACCTCATCACAAAGGCATCAACAGTAATATCACACTCTTGTGTCACAGACCCATTTGAACCCCAGTCCCACTGGAAAATTTGGCAAAAATCTCGCCCCCAGTGGGAAAATTCACTGGAATTTCAGCCCCACTGGGAAAATTGACTTTGGTTTCATCTCCACTAGAAATCCAATGTTTATTATTGCACTCCAAAACCATTCCCACTAGATTTTTAACCTTGGAACAAAAGAACTTCTATCCACATTTAGAAAAATTCCACCGGGCTGTGAGACAGGGGTGTAATATTGAAATCAAAATCATGTGTTTGAAAACAACAAAGGAGGTTAGCAATTCGCCCAGATGTATCAAAGTTATCAAACTTTTATTTCTTTAGTTTATGCTTCGATGGGTCCCCCCTGTAGTTTAAGTCCAGTAGCCCATCAGTTGTGAATAGATTTCGAAAAGTTTGCTAGAGGCTAAATGCATCCAATTATATCTGTACTCATCTCGAGAATGCACGTGGCTGGCACCACGATCTTGTTTTGACGAAAAATTCGAAAAATTTTCCCAAAACATTCGAATTGCAAAAAATTCGAATTTGTGCTACTTTTCGAATAAATTTAAAGTGACAACATTCGAAAGCGAATGGAATGCGGAAGCAAAAAAATGACAACGTAACGTAACACTGCCTAGGGTTCCCGCAAAGAAGAGTCGAGCAGAGTTTTGTTTAATTCTTCTTTTACCAGAGCAAAGAAAGGGAATACACGTTTTTAATAAGGAACCTTAACTTGGCTCCGAGCCTGGAGAGTTCCTTATTTTTCCAGAGAATTTCAGTCTCAAAGTTCCTTATCGAGTTCCTTATATACTTAGCTGCTAAGATTCGATTTGCTAAGTATTAAAATGGACTAAAGCACAGACAAAGATGTTTATGAAATGATAAGATGTAATGTTGTTTCATCAATAATATTTTGTCATCTTTTTGTTTAGGCTTTTGTAAATGTTTGCAAGTTCAAGAACTCGCTGTTCCTTAACTTGTTTTTCTTATTCTCAGCCTGAGCAGGCCTGAGCAGTTACTTAACAATTCCTTATTTTTCGGATCATTTTCAACCTCTAGTTCCTTATAAACGTGTTCCTTATAAAAAATGTGTAGGTCAGACAAATGCATTTGGAAGCAGCATAATCTCTTTTCCTCGAGCCGTGGAGGATTAGATTCCAAGACAAGATAAAAATAATTGAAGTCAAAACAGAGACCACTCCTTATAAAACAAGTCACAATAATTAAAAAACTAATCCAGAAGTCTGATTGAGTTCGATAAGCCCTCTACTCTAGAAACATGAATTTTTTATCATGAAAAAATAAAGCCTTATAATAGGACGAATAGAGAATGAACACTGGGTGGAAAAATAGACGAAAAAGTTTCAAAAAGTCTTAAAAACTGTTCACCCAAAATTTATCGCTTTTTGACATGTGGCAAATAAAAGAATTCTAAAACATCATGCTGGGACTTCGATAAATAAAAAGAAATCTGTCCCTCTTATTTTGAAAAATTTATATCTTATCAGAAATTTTCATCTGCGAAAAGTGTGGGCTATTTCTAAGCTAAAGAAAAAAATGAAAAATGGAAAAATTTGAAAATAGGAACTTTTTCAGTCAATTATTTGTATATTTGGAGTCAAGCTGAG
Organism: Clytia hemisphaerica; assembly: GCF_902728285.1. Classification (NCBI taxonomy): domain Eukaryota; kingdom Metazoa; phylum Cnidaria; class Hydrozoa; order Leptothecata; family Clytiidae; genus Clytia; species Clytia hemisphaerica. The sequence goes on along the minus strand of NW_027103770.1, from coordinate 1,369,397 downwards.
AAAAGTTTGAATTAACCTGTTCAACTCAAAATAAAACTTGCCTCAGAACCTTGAATATTCACCTTGTATCAAACCTTTAATCAGCTTGTACAATGATGCCCTCGAAAATTAAGCTGACTCATAATGACGTAGATTGCAGTGATTTTCAATTGGGGGGGGGTTGAAATAAATGCAAGTAAGTAAGTAACTATTTATTTACCATTTGAACACTTAAAATACATGAGAGACGGTATCCACAAAATAAAAAAGGATGGAGACCGCCTTATAGCCTGGACTAATCATAAAGATGCGGCCACCTAAGTGCAAGTAACAATTGTAAAATACATAAATTATTTCAGTAGATTAATTTGAAAATTTTTGTTTATTTACGGATTAAAGATAAGCTGTGGGTAGGGAGTGTGCTCAGTATTCCCTAAGACAGTGAGTAAAGGCAAGAGATTTGACAAAGCTAGAATCAGATGAGCTCAGAGTAATATTTGGATAAGATCGCTGAATACTATTCCATTGTATTATGCAGATTTTAGAAAAAGATTTGTTACCAAAAGTAATGGTATTGTAGGAAGGAACAAAAAGGAGCTTCAATCTTGCTCCTCTGGTACCTTGATTATCGTCACCTTCAGCTTCAAGCTGAACAAATTCAAAAAAATTAAGAAGATCTTGGGGTAATCTATTGTTCAAGAATTTGTGAACAAATGAAATATTAAGAGATTTGACTAGGTCAAAGATTTTAAGAATTTTAAGATCAGAAAAGAGCGGAGAAGAAGGACATTGAAAGGAATTAAAAAGTCATGAGACGTAAGGCTTTCTTTTGAAGAATAAATATAGGTTTGGATGTGGTGTTTTCAGTGAGGCCCCAGAGCTGACAACCATATTGGAGATGAGAGTGAAATAGAGCGAAGTAGATGATGTTAACTAGAGTTTTTGTTGGAACGTAGTGCCTGAGCTTAGATAAGATACCATTTGCTCGAGCAAGTTTGGCTGACAAAAAAGTAGTGTGAGCTTTCCAATTGAGATGCGAATCAATCAAAAATACCAAGATATTTGCTATGGGAGCTTTGAAAGATTTTCTTACCTCCGATTTTAAGAAAAAGGGATGAAGGAAGAGGTTTGCGACAATGTCTAAAGATTAAAAATTCTGTTTTCCCCGCATTAAGGGAAATTTTTATTCGCTTTCAACCATGTTTGGAGGGATCTCAAGTCACGATTGACTCTGTTGCATAATGAAAGCAGATCAGGGTTAAAATGTAAGAGGTGGGTATCATCAGCAAAATGAAAAGTTTTCACTGAAAGATGGCATTGTGAAGATCGTTTCTATAAATTAAAAAATAAAAGGGGTCCAAGAACAGAGCCTTGTGGAACTCCATGAGGAATTATTTTAATAGAAGACTCAGTGGAGGAGATGGAAACAAACTGAGATCTATTGGATAGATACGATCTAAACCATTCATTAGCTTTGCCTCTGATTCCATAATGATTTAATTTTGAAATCAGAATAGAGTGATCAACAGTGTCAAAAGCCTTTTGCAAATCAACAAACACACCGCATGCAAAGTCACCACTATCAAGAGATTTACGAATACGTTCAACAATGTTAAGCAAAGTGTGGATTGTTGAGTGAGATCTACGAAAACCAAATTGACGTTCAAAAAATACGCGATGAGAATCTAGAAAAGTAATGATACGAGAGTACATAAGTTTTCACGAATTTTTTCGATGTTGGAAAGTAAAGAAATCGGGCGGTAATTAGAGATCTCAAGAGGGGAGCCTTTGTTTTTGAAAACAGGAATTACTTTGCAAAGTTTAAGCATTGTGGGGAAAGAACCACATTCAAAAGAAAGGTTAAAAAGAAAAGATAGCGGTCCAGAAAGGTCAAATTTTAAAAGGCGAAGGATTTTTTGGGGGATGCTATTGGGACCAGATGATTTATTTAGGGGAAGGGATTTAATAATTAATAAAACTTCAGCTGGGTTGACACGGTCAAGAAAAATAGAATTTCTGATGCGGTTCTTAAGATAATGGGAAAAGTGATGGTTGGTTGGACCAATTTTGGACGGCGCAGTCCCTCTGCAATGATGTAAAAAAGTTATTGAAGCCATTGGCAACAACTTTGGATCTGAGGTAAGATGACCATTAACACGAATAGACGAGGGAGATGATGATTAGAATTTGAGCCAATGATCTCTCTGATACCTTCCCAGACTTTCAAAATATTAGTAGCATGGACAGAGAAAAAACCTGGAATAATGATTATTTTTGCTCTTACGTGTAAGAGTAACTATGAGGTTTTTGTAAGTTTTGTATCGTTGATAATAAAAAGTTTTCATAATTGGGTCTTTGGTTTTGATATATTTCCTTGAGTAAAATTGACGTTGAGAAATTGATTTGATAATCCCAGGGGTGATCCATGGTTTAGCTCTGGTTTTTTGTTGGCGTTTTGTCACAATTACAGTTGGAACATGTTGATCAATTAGGTTTTGAATTAGATCATAGAATGTTTTGAAAGCTTGATCAACATCTGTTATGTGATATAATTTGTTTGCCCAATCAGTGCCAAGAAAGTCTAGAATAAAATTATTTTGGTCAAAATTTTTCCAATCTTTCCTAGAAGATTTACCAGGCTTTGGTTTGTTAGAAGAACCACAGATAAGGTGAAATTGGGGAAGATGATCAGAGATGGAATAAAGCAGATTACCTGAAAAACTGTGTTTTTCAGAAATTGAGGAAAAGATATTATCAATAAGTGTCAATGCAATTGGCCTTCAGCAATTTAAATTTTCTGCACTGCAAAGAATACAATACAAGAAAGCGAACAACTATTTTCTACTCATTTATTGTTATCAAAAAAGAAGTTTGATTGATTGTGATTAATGATAAAAATACATAGCCTACCACGTGCGTCAACTGTACCATGACAGCATGATAACACAGACTTCAGGCTATAGCTTTGACTAATTATTTGATTGATGTTTTATTAATATCTTCATTCTTCAATATCTCTGAATCTCCATGCGTCAAAATAAAGTTTTATCTTTTTGAATGTTGTTAGTTCCATATTTTTTTGTTTTATTTTATAGTTATCTAAAAATCAAAGCATAAATGGTGGAAAAAATCACTGAAAAATAAAAAATCACAGCGAATATAAAGCTAAAGGATATGACCAGAAAATTGAAACATACCAGAAAGAAATGATCATATCTAACGATCTAACTGATCTAAGTAATCATAACCTGGAACAAGTGGCAACAATGTGTCAATAGTCAAGTTCAAATAGAATAAATAAAATACAAAACTGAGTCTTTCTCAGTGAAGATGAAAGTGGGACTTTTTCATCATCGTATCTCTTGAAGTATAAAACATTGATAACTGATACTTTTTGGGAAGGTAATTAACCTACTCAGGGTACTACCCCACAAAATATAAGGCACTCACAAATGACCGCATGAGGTATTTTGTTTTTTTCGAGTTTTTTGTGAGTGCCTTAGCACACCGAGAAAACTCGTAAAATTCAAAGGCACTTCTGAATTTTTCCATTTTCACAAGTATTTTATATACTGACACGAGAAATTTGGAATATATACAAGCAAAAACATAGGAAAGATATGGCGAAGTTATTAAAAACTAGCTACAAAATAATAAAAACATATACCTATGTATGCGAGAGGATTGGGCTATTCCAGAAATAGTCTGTAACCCCTATGTGAAGGATGTGTGACGTACAAGGTGGTTTGGAAAATAAAAAATCCAGGTTGGATTGGTTTTTTGAATGAAAAAATCCAGGTTGGTCAGTAAAATCGGGTTGAAAATCCAGGGTGGTTAGCATAACTAGGTCAAAAATCCAGGGTGGTCCAAAACAATGGGATAAAAAAATCCAAGGGGCTCCTGAAAAATAAAAAAGACCTCCCCAATAAAGGGGGTACAAACTTTTTCTGGAATAGCCCATTCTGAGAGGGAAGGAAAAAGAACAAAAAAAAAATACTCTGCTTCAACACTATGATACAATGGTATAAAAATAATAATTGACAATGATAATTTTTCTAAAATTGTTATAATTAAAAGGTTCAGAATAATAATTTAAAAAAACCGACATGAAAAATGAACAATAGAATAATAATTACAAAGAAATAACTACAAATTAGATATAAGCAATTTGTTGGACTTAAATTAGGCTCTAGCTCAAACTTGAGATTCCTTCAGCCAGTAGCGTAGCCAAGAGGAGCGCAAAATTGGTGTAGGAGAGCAGATTTTTATATCACTGTAATTATTATTATAATACCGTGAATAGATATTTTCAGTGTCATAAAAACTGCCCTCCTACACAAATTTTGCGCCTCTCTTGGCTACGCTACTGAGCATGTTGGCATTACCAATGAAAACTGTTCAGAAAATCTAACTAATCACAAGAGTTAACTATGTATTGGGAAAGAACGCTTTAAGATTCGCAACAATAAATCAATCTAGCCTCTTTCAAATGGAAAGATGTATACCGAGTTTATCGTTCTACATCTGCTCATGCAGCCAGATTGAGAAAAGAGTGATTGCAGAGAGTCTATAACCATATTTCCCTAACACTCTGCCTGGAAATGCTTTGCATTCGAACACAGTCCATTGCAGTGCAGTGCAAGTCTGCAATCGAAACCTTCACACTACCAATTGTAGGTGTAGAAGGATAAACTCGGTATACATTCACTTACCATCTAGATAAGACTAACACTAATGGTGATAGACTCTCTACTTTCACTCATAAATGAAAAGAAGCTGAAAATACCGATGAATTTGTCCACTTCCTTGAAAATGATAAATAATCAGAAAACCGAAAAAAGGCTAACTATAAAATAAAATAATTTTGACCGTTAAATAGTTTTTAAAAGTATTAAAATTGAATTAAATTGTATGTACTTTCTAAAACACCTAAACACAGAGAAAACGTTCTAAAACATCTAATCTCTTGCTCAATGAATATGTTCGTGAAGAAAGTCGCATTTTATGCTTGAAAAACGGGCTTTACTTCATCAATACATCATTATAATCCGTTATCCATTCCCCAAATCCAAAATATGGTTCAAGGTTAATAGCATTCCATAGCTTTTACCAGATGGCGAGGCTCGAAGATGAAGCCAGATACCCAAAAAATACAAGGTTACTCCAAGTCATCATACCCTCAATACTGATTCAGTTATATGTGGGCAATGTTACTTCCCATCCTGATAAACATAAAATCACCAACTTCAGCAACTATATTTCCTCGTATCAAAGCTCACTCGTTGTGTATCGATTCTCTTCGATTGAAGTCGTGCGATCAAGTTGAAGAAATCTTCATCGGGAACGGTCGGACCGCGCGGGATAGGAGGGAATTCTACTCGTTGATCGTTGATACGAGATGCCTAAACAAGGAGAGGTTATATCGGTTAACATATCTGTGTTAAAAGGTTGTCTGATAATCTTTGCAAACTGCGAAGAAGAAAGAAGGCTGACATCTTTTGCAAAATATCGACAGTCAAAATATCTACCAAAAAAATCCGATCACCCTCCCCCAATACACAATGCCAGATGCAACAACAGCTCGTTCTCTTGAACAACATTGTTTTTGGGGAAGGGGAACTGTCTTCAACTGGACTTGAACTGACTCACATATTTAGAAAAAATTTGTAGCAAATTTGGTTTGCATAACTGTTGAATGAGACATGTTAGGCTACGTAAAGAAATTAACTGGAAAATTTTTATAACATTACATGTTTTTTTTAAGAACATTCAAAACTTTTGAAGCCCTCGGATGTTCTTAACTTTTTGAGTTTTAAGCCTAAAAATGTTCTTAACATGTTGTCATTTTCACCATTTTGTGAGTATTTTTATGCGATTTCCTAAGTAGATAGGTCTTTTTGAGTCTCCAAAGCCTTAAAATGTTCTTAACTTGTTCTTAACATTTTGGCAATCGAAGCCTTATGTTCTTATATAGTTTGTTCTTATATAAAAAACGTGTAACAATGAACTTACCTGACACCTCATGAGCATGTCAAGGAAAGCATCATCAGGAACTTCTTGGTTCGGTTTTTGCTGTTGTTGTTGTTTCTGGTTCTCAATTAGCTTCTTTTTTGCTAAAATTAATAACAAAATGTAAGAATTATACATGTTTTTTCTTTCACAAGCATAACGTTTAAAAGCATATGCAGGCTCACTTTTTGGTACCGAAACAATAGCTCTATTTTTTGAGAACAAGAGAAGGCTAATCATATTATTACATTATATAGGGACAGACATTTGCTTATAAAAAAAACATGTATAGAAAATACAGTGTGTCCCAAAAAAAAAAGCTACAAATTTTTATTTGAGGTGAAATCCTTAAAACTCATTACCTAAACTGGGCGTAGAATCATTGAAATAAGATTAAAACTTTCTGCTCAATCAATTCAATCAATCTTAATGCTCCCATAACACCGGGAGATCCCAGGCGGTCCCCAATCCAAGTACTATCACGACCCGAAGATGCTTAACAGCGACCTTTAGCATCTGACGGCAACGGGTGTTCTCATTGTGTTATGATTCTCTCTTCATTATGTCAATCAAATTACTAAAATCTCTTTATTATGTCAATCAAATTACTGACATCTCTTTATTATGTCAATCAAATTACTGACATTTCTTCATTATGTCAATCAAATTACTGACATCTCTTCATTATGTCAATCAAATTACAAGGATTCAAAAGCACGCAAAATCAGGTGTATAAAATGCAGACTCAAACTTATTTTAGTCTCAAAACAAAGGCCAACCTTAGAATTGTTTCCACATTTTCGGAAGTGGGCCATAAGGTAGGCCATAGGGAAGGCCATAAGATCGGGCCACAGAAGTAGGTCAGGTTTTCGAATGACCCTAGAACTACTTAAGTGTGGCACAGGAAACATCTTATTTTTGTCCTAAGTAAAAGGTGATGTTGCCTAAGTTACTAGGTTAATAAATTTATTTACTTTTAATCTCATAAATAATTTCGACTAACGGTCTTGGTCATTGAAATTCATTTTAAATAATTTAATATTTTGCGGAACTTTTTTAGGATCCCAAAATAGAATAATTTAATAAAATACCTTCTGTTACAAGTCCTGGTAGCTCTGGTAACGAGCATCTTTGCTCATCCATACGATCGCCTTGTAGCCTAGCAACTAGATCCATAAAACCCTCCTTACTGTGTTCGGGTTTGGCCGATTGTTTTTTACTGGAATTCTTTTTAGAGTTTTTGGTAGATGATTTTGTTTTTGATGGCCTTGTGCCATTGGTGCTTGATACACGTTGTTTGGGGAAGTCTACTCGCTGGTCGTCGAGTCGTGAACCCTGGGATTTCAATAACATATCCAAAAAGTCTTCTCCAGGGCCGTCACCTCGTCCCTCGTAACTGTTTCGACGCTAGAAGTAAAGATTTGATAAGATTAAAATCTTTGAAAAGTTATAACAAATTGTATTTCCTTTACAATGACTTAATGATGGATAGCGGCAACAGTTTGGTATAAAATGACATATTAGTTCGAATCACTGAATCACTGAAGATTGCCATCTTGGATGGAAATGAAACTTTGAGTGTGAAATTAAACTAAATCGTTTTCCTTACTCAAATTAGTATAAAGCTCTGTTATCATTAACATGAGCACTGTTATTGGTTTTGGCTAGCACAAAGTATAAAGTGACATATACATATTGGCTGGTTAAACTTACTTTATGCCCATTGACATTCAAGGTGATATCATTTGAATCGGTAACAGGCTGAAAAAAGAAGAAGAAAACAGTATTAATTTCAGCAAAAAAAAAAATACAAAATATAATAAAGGTCAGGCTGTTATGTGTTATGATCATTGGGCCATTACATTAAATTTCCATACAGAGGGGTGGACGAACCCTTTCAAGTAAAAAAAAAAAGATTCATAAAAATGTATGGATACCCCCCTGGAAAATGACAAAATTTTGCAACAATGAAAAGGTTCTTTTCATATCTTAATACGACGCTGGACGGACTAAAATCAGTCTTTTACCCACTGGAAAAATGAAAAAAACATTCTTTTTAGACTCCTCCTGTATGGATGGCCCATTTACGCCAAAAAAAACTTTTTAGAGATATAGACACACCGATGAAAAGCTTTCGTCAAGCCTTTTTAAGCTTTGTTGAGCGAGACAAGGGGATATTACAGATATCAAGAGAAAAAAAACTGAAGCATCCAACTTACCACATTTCCAGGTCCTAAAAGAAAAAAAAAAGAAGAAAATTTGAAATAAAAACTCACTTTGTTTTTATGTTTAGCTTGCAATAACACACCCATTGTTTACCAAGTTTGTGTTTTTACGATTGTATTTAGGTAACGATTCTAAATCTTATCAATTAGACCAGTTCTGACGGTAATTCGATTTCAGACTGTGTGATGAAGATAAAGGAATAGTTTCTCCTTGAACTCCGCACTCAATCAAGTCTGTTTATAACTGTTAAACTTTGGTTGTTTCAATTAAGTATATAAACGTTATTTTCCCCTCAAACAACACTTGTATAGAAGAATGAAGAATGAAGAATGAAGAAGAAAAAGAAGATGAGAGACATAGATAAATTGCGGTTTTTCGAAACATAGGGTTAAAAACTACTGAATAATTGATTCGATGGATCAGACAAAAGATTTGTATCTTTTTTATTAGAATTTGATTCTAAGAAAAGCTGACCTGAACATCTTTTGATTTAAAGATAAAAACTTACTACTCACGTAGAAGAAATTACTCATCTAAGGGCATCTAAGCCTTCCAGGTTTAAGGAGGTTAATGTGCTTTTGATTTGGTCGAAAGTTGACAATCATTCTCGTATCACTTTTAAGGGTGTAGGCCGCATATTTACAAGCAAGCAATCAGAGAATCCCACAAAAACAAAAACATGGTTTCAAGAGAATATCTCTTTCGCTTTTTTTCTCAGTTAACAAATCGCTTGCATAACCTCCCCCACAGAAACAACAGAAAAAGAAGTTTATTAATAGGCTTCTGGGATTCTATAGTTCCCACTTTCCCAAGCTGAGATCCTTCGTTACTAAACATGTTGAAAGAAGGTTGGTTGGGAAAGAAAAAAGGTCATTTCGCAACACGAGAGGAGAAAGGAAAAGGAGCAGTAGCAATGAGGCTCCGTGTGTTTTCGGTTACCATTTACATGGAAACTGTGGGTTGGGTGTATCAATTTATAATTGAAAATTTAGATAAAAATAAAACAGATTCATTTAAGATTGATTATGATGACTAAAAATAATCACCAATAACTTTGGGCTTTGGGTACTACCTTAAGTGGATTAATTTTGGCTGGCGAAAATACAATTTTTGGTGGGGATTTAATCTGGTGATAGAGCAAATTCGTAAAACTTGGCGGGTATTTAATTTGGTGAATTGGAAATTTTGAGACACTGAAATGAGTGAAAATTACTATAAAACATACTAAAAAGTTGTAATTTGTTTTGTTAAATTCGCCAAATTCGCCAAATTTAATCCCGCCAAATTTAATCCCGGCCAAAATGAATCCACTTTAACGTATTCTTATTTTGTTCAATATCAAACAATCCCAGTTCTGTTCTCATAAGAGACAAGTTTTTTATTACTACCATGACTAACTTTGACGGAGAAGAGCGAGGCCTCTGGAAAGTCCTGAACAGAGGTAGAGCACCTGACTTAGAAGGAACAAATTTTCCATGAACTAAATATTATTATAGAGACTTTTTACGTTCCGAGAAAAAAACATTTATGTAAATGTCGTTATGGGTGAGTGTTATGTATATAAGCTTATACAGATTCTACGAAAAATGAAATTGATTGAATTTTGATCAACAGATTATAGGATCTTAAAAATCTAAGAATCAGATCTCAATAAATCAAAAGCCTGTCTGACCTTACATTCCCAGGAAATTATTGTATAAATGAAGTATAATATATTAGCTTACGTGATCCAAACAACTTTTGGACTTCTCCAGAGCTCATCGCATTTGATGCTTCAGCGCTAAAAAAAGAAAGGAAATATATCCAAAATGAAGAATAAAAAAACCAACCAACTGATTGACCTAAAAGACAGGTCACTTGGATTTTTTTAAAGAAATTTTCCACGTAGTCTATATAATTTAAAGGTAATGAAAAGGGCAATCACCTGCAAAGAATTAATTTATAGTAAATTATAATAAATTTATTTTTTTCTATCTTCTCGCAATTCTTTTTAAAAAATCTCTAACTATAGTATACCAAAAGAGCAACACGGTGTTTCGTAATTAAAGAAAAAACAGAATCAACCTTCAATCAACCAGCTGATGCCTTTCTTCTTTAATCCTTACTTCAATGCTTTTACAATTTTTTTTGACGAAGATGAACGCAGAGGATTTACTACTTTACTATGGATACTAATATGCAGGGAGGTTGGCTTTTAGTTTGTAATTGTTTTAAAGATGAATCTCCAAGTAGATTCTGATTACTCTGTGCATGAGAGCATGACACGTATAAACTCTAAAGGTTACCCCTAAGAGAATCTGCCCAGGTTGGATCACCACTTTGATCTTTATCATCCAGATGAAGAGTAAATGTAAAATGAGGTTTTTAGTGCGGTAATAGACGACATCGGCTTAACATGAAAACTCAGATTTGATCCCCGAGAATTCCCCACAATGCTTTGCGCGGAAAATATTTCACTGCGAACTTTTTTCCACGCAAAGCATTGTGGGGAATTCTCGGGGATCAAATCTGAGTTTTCATGTTAAGCCGATATCGTCTATTCTGGCTAAAGCGAAACACCAAAATAAAATAAACCGCTAACTATAAATTAAACATTAGAACCCAGTCGCTTTCACTTTCAAACAAAAGGGCAACGAAGTTTTGACTGTTTTAGCTGAACAAATAGGTCAGATCGTTCATTCACCATATCGCTTTATAGAGCGTGCTTTGCACAGAATGGAATAGTTCAATGAAAGACAGTCAATACATGGGCTGCAAAATTATATCAGGTGCAGTCAAAACATGTGTTTACTCGAAAAAGTTCACGTGATTTTGTTTCCATGTTACTTGCTTTACAACCTACAGCTGATAACTTTATAAGTGTCAATAAATTCGAACCTGTTCGAACCAATCATAAATAAATCTCATGTAACAATCACATAAAAGTTTCAAGTAAAAGCGTGATTTGTCTTCAGACTTTTTATTTTGCAACCTGTGTATTCTTTGTACCTTCGGTCAACGCCGAGCACAGCACGAAGGTCAGAGATGTTCATTTCAGCTGTCAATTCACCTGTTCTGTCACCAACCTACAAAATAATACAAAAATTATTATTCTAAACATTTGACAGTTCTGGAAAGAATAGATTGGAGTGATTTTCAGTCTCATTAGCCCCCGGTGTCACATGACTTTATTCTTCCTAATATCAAAATGCTTCTTTCGGCACTGGTATGTAAACAAATTTCAAAAAAAATTGACGAAGCAGTTCTTTAATAAACACTCAACGCATATATTTCACATCTCCCAAAGTAATACTCGAATTAAAATAAAGTTAATTCCAATCTCTAACACTTTGTTAATGATCTGTCAAATCCTCGTAGCAAAAATAGTTTTATCGACAACTCGAACTTTCATGAATTAGATAGATTTCAGAGTCCTTAAAACAAATTGATGTCTTTGGTTAAAAAAGAACCTTGGGGTAGGGGGAGAAAAAATTAACTTTTTAACTTTTTAAAGGATTTCAGCCATCGCCAGAAAAAACCTCACCGCATTCCTTACAATCCAGCCTAGATTATCTAAACTCCCCTCCACTTTCGGGAATGTAGGAGAGCTACGAGTAGACCAACTCATCAAAATCTGTTGTTGTTATGGCGTTTAACATATGAAAACTTCGTTGTTTTTAGGGTCAATTATATCATTTATTTCAACCACATCACTAAAACATTTAATATTTTGTTGCGGGAATTTCTGCAATCTCTAGCCCCTACTAGCCTACCACTAAAAAAGGGAGAAAGACACTCTGACATCCTGTAGCTTAGGCAATTTTTCAAACCCCACCCGTAATTTTTTAAAGAAAAGAGTATTACAAATAATATTGATAAGACTATAAAACCAGACATTTTTCTAAACCTCCGAAGACGAAGATAACATCATTGTTGATAATTTTATTTCGACAACAAACTTAATTCGGTAAAGTTATGAAAGTTTAAAGTTACCGGCAAGTACAAATTCATTTGTAAAATCCATGTTTTCATAACAGATCTCTCCGTAAAATATATTATTTCTTAACTACAGTTGACTCTCGCTAATTCTAGCTCGAATGTGGAATTTTAATTTGTTCGAACTACAGTAAGATTCGAATTACATAAAGTATTTTAGGAAGGTTTATTCTTGACGGGAACTAAAAATCTAAAATTCAAATTATAGAAAGATTCGAACAATAGAAGTTTGAACTAGCGGGAGCACATAGTATAGTTGTTGACCCCTTGTTAAAATATTCAAGAAAACTGATCCAAGATCCAATAATAAAAATACAGAGTTGTAGCTTTATCTAGTGTTTCATTCATGATATGCATCACTGCAATTTCTTCGAAATCACACTATAGATCCAACAGCTGATTGGTTGTAGTTAACGTAAAATAAAATATAATGTTGGGTCCGTGATGTAATGTTAGAAGATATTGCACTCATGAATATAAAAATCTCAGTGACAACGAACCTCTTTGGATATGAGAAGATGTTGCATTGCAAATGATAAAGCTTCCTTGTGTTGACCGATTGCTGTCAATGCGTTTCCCAAGCTCCAGTAAGCTCGACCTTCACCAACCCTAAAAAGATAATCAAGGCCAATGTAAGTTATCCTATAAAGCAAAGTGAAAATAAATCAAGGCATTGAAGGTTCCAACAACACGGACAGAGCACAACAATCTAAATTTGATCCTCATTTAAATAAGATGTATTATAAGTTCCCGTGAGAAAAACAAATTCATGCAATAAAGGTTCTACAAATATATAAATGGGCCAATATTAAAACCACCCACATCCATTGTAATAAATTTCTATTTTTGTCTTTAAGAAATACCAACTTCAATACTTAAAAATTATAGAAAGATGGATATAAAGGAATCAGAACCTTTGGTAGAAAGAGCTATATAACCGAGTTATAGGTACAAAATCAACTCTCTCCACCCACATAACTTCCCATAACCTGACTTTGAATTGTCTTTTATAAGAACAAACTATTTAAGAACATAGGGCTTCGATATGGGCAAGACATTAAGAACAAATTAAGAACGTTTTGAGGCTTTACGGACTCTAAAACCCAACCCCTAGGAAAATAGACAAACATAAATAGACGAAAGCATCCACCGAAGGGGGACTTCAAAATATCTGTTCTGAAGGCACGTTCCAGCTGGATATGGCGGTCTGTTCTTAGTGAACTAAAGAAAAAAGTCTGCTGAAAAAAAGTGGTCTGTTCTACTGAAGATTTGGACCAGATGGAAAAATATGATCTGTTCTTATGAGAAAAATAGTTTGATATCTTATATTTATAAATAAGGTGTCTAAGAATTTCCTATCTGTTCTGAGGGAATTTCCAAAAAGTCCTGAATGTGGTTGCCTGGAGTGGCAGCTGAAAATTCTCCATCTGTTCTACAAAACATCTGGATTTATTAGATTTATTATAAGATTTTGTCAGCCCTGGTAGATAAGAACAGTTAACTCGCGTAAAATCAATCGCCTGGTAATTTCGTATCTGTTCTGAAAGTTTTTTTACCTCCTAGCTGGAAAAATATAACTGTTCTGAAGTAAAAATTTCTCCCCTGGAAAACGAGGAACTGTTCTTAATTTCGTGGAAATCCTTCCAGCTGGCAAATCAGAACAGATATTTGCGAATTTTAGGTCGGTGGCTGCTTCTGAATAGACAGAAATTTTTAGGCTTAAAACTAAGAAAGTTTAAAACATTCGAAGCTTTGGACGTCCTTTAAAAAAGCTGTATGTTGACAATCAACATTCTCCACCTACACACCTTTCCATACCCTGAATAATGTCTATAACTTGTTTGTTTACCGATGTGCATTTAAATTCAGATGATGCCTAATACTGTATTACACATCAGGGTGTATGAACTTTAAATGAGCAACCATAATTGCTAAAACACCTACTTTGTAAAATTAAATTTTAGACTTTGAAGTTAATTAATCTTTATTTAAAGCATTAGCAGTATATATAAGAACGTAAGGCTTCCGTGGCCACAATATGAAGAACAAGGCAATGCGGCGGACTCCAAAACAAATGGTATACTAAGTCTAATCGAACACATTAATAAATACAGGCTTTTACAGTTCAAAATTCTGTCAGTTATAGTACGATTGATGTCAAACTTGTCTTAAACGTAACGGTGTGTTTGAGTATAAGACTTGTTGCAGTATACTTTTTTGCTCAGAATTTCATGCTCTAGCCGATGGTACCAATCACTTTTCTTGAATTCGACTTTTGAAAATCGTGAATTTTTATTCATTTTGGGGGTTAGGAGATTTGGCTACTGCCTTATTTAGCCACAAAAACTTTTGAGAGGCCTTATTCGCACCCCCCCCCCCAAAAAAAAAAAAGAGAAAAAAATCATATCCACGTTCGAGTCAATCACATGCAGTTACATCCAACGAGAGATGCTAAGGATCATAAGGGATCTCCCCCCCCCCTACTAATAAGAAAGCGATTTAACACCCTAAATTCTGGAGCAAACACCAAAACAAAACTGTCAGAAGTGATTTGAGATTATTTTGAAAATATCCCTACTTGGTCTCATCAAGTTGTACAGCTTTCCGTGATTTAGAAAAAATTACAAACATCAAAACAGACTTTATCTTTAAGCTGAAAAGTTTAGCCATTCTTTATTAATGACGAAAATATGTTGTTCCAATACATATAGCCTTCTCTCATTAATCTGTTTATATTTTGAGGGATTGGATGGAGAGTATAACATCAACAATAATCAAGTTGTTTTTTAAACTTAAGAAGAGTAGCGTTATCATAGGCGGCTTCCTGGAAGTCTTTTCTTTCTTTTCTTTATTATTTAAACTTTTGAACTTGCGTTGAGAAATTAATTTGTTTTGTTCACTTATTGATCATGTGATTAAATCTTATATCAATCTCAAGAGGAGTACTTGGTAACGTGATCAAAAAACTGAGCAAATCGATTTTTATCTTTTGATATTAACAAAGGAAAAAGCCAACAAAAAGTTAAAACAATAAGCTTCCAGGCAAGGGTTTTTTTATATAAGAATATGTCCATGATGAAAATGGCCAAAAAATTAAGAATAATGCTAAGAACATCACCATCATGGAATTTTGCTACTCAAGCTAAGAATGCCATTTTCAATTATAAATTGCTAATTGCCCCCAAGTAAGGCTCACTCCTTTTCTGTCAAAAACTGTCAAAAGTGATTTGAGATTATTTTGAAAATATCCCTACTTGGTCTCATCAAGTTGTACAGCTTTCCGTGATTTAGAAAAAATTACAAACATCAAAACAGACTTTATCTTGTTTGCAAATAAGTTAGTTGAAAGGTTAGGAAGGATATAAACCTTAATTAGGACATTTCAAAAATTCAAAACGTCAGAGGCTACACCACGGTACACGTTTTTTATAAGAACATCCAAAACTTATTGAGTTTTAAGCCTAGAAATTTTCTTAACACGATTTTATTTTCACCATTTTATGAGTATTCCTTAGGAATCAGGTGTTTTAAAGTCAGCCAAACCTTAAAATGTTCTTAACTTGTTCTTAATATTTTGGCAAACGAAGCCTATTGTTCTAATATAATCTTTTCTCATAAAAAACCTGTCTACACGACATATCACATCAAACTGTTAATCTCAGTAAAACAAACATATTTGTTTTCAATAATCCCTAAAGACATAACATATCATAATTTTGTTGTGAGAAAAGCTTTTGATAGTGACATAGGTCATTCAGATTAACACGTCTGAATCTTAGATAATCTCCTGCATCCCTCACTACACGTTTATTTTATAAAAACAAACTATCTAAGAACATAAAGCTAAGGCGAAAGCAAAAATATTGAGAACAAGCTAAGAACAGTTTAAGGCTTTACGGACTCAACAGATTTCTTATGAAATTGGTAAAAAATACTCAAGAAATTATTTCGTTTTATTAACTTTTAATTATATTATTGATGTTTTTGTAATAGAGTAGGGATAAAGTTTGTTTATGTTCAAGACATTATGCTTTCGACCGTAGCCGCCGATTGTCGCGCGGGCACTTTTTGGTCTGTGTACCACCCTAAACTCTTATCAGTCTTTTTTCCCACACATATAAGTACAAAAGAAAAAGGTATCAAAAAGACTGGATCTAGTTTAAGGGGATAATCACAGTAAATAATAAAATGACACGCGCCTGTCCGCGCGACTACGGTCAAAAAAGTGTATATAAATCAATACCTGTCTTCTAGTTCTTGTGCAAAGGATAAATGTTCTTTATGATATTCAACTGCTGAGCTGTATTTCTTCAGTAAGGTGTATGTATTGCCAAGACTGTAACATGCCTGTAAACGTGAGATGATAAGTATTGGCTATTGGTGACAACATCTTAAAGAAACTAGCTTGATGATAATGGGCTATTCCATTAAAAAACCATACAGGGGGGGGGGGTGGCCGAACCTTTTCATCCCTTAAAGTGAGGGCGGACGAACTAGACTAGTCTTTTACCCCTTGCAAATTTTGAACAACTTTTTAACCCCTTGGAAAAATGAGAAAATACCTCCTGGAAATTTTTCTTGGATTACCTACTGGAAATGTTCGTCCACCCCCCTGTATGGTGATTGAAAAAAACAATTAGATTTTAATGTGAGATAATGTCGTTGCTCCCTTACGTAAATTTCACCTTTCCCCTCTTTAAGCTGAAAAGTTTAGCCATTCTTTATTAATGACGAAAATATGTTGTTCCAATACATATAGCCTTCTCTCATTAATCTGTTTATATTTTGAGGGATTGGATGGAGAGTATAATGTCAACAATAATCAAGTTGTTTTTTAAACTTAAGAAGAGTAGCGTTATCATAGGCTTCCTGGAAGTCTTTTGTTTCTTTTCTTTCTTATTTAAACTTTTGAACTTGCGTTGAGAAATTAGTTTGTTTTGTTCACTTTTTGATCACGTGATTAAATCTTAAACCAATCCCAAAAGGATTACTTGGTAACGTGATAAAAAAACTGAGCAAATCGATTTTTATCTTTTGATATTAACAAAGGAAAAAGCCAACAAAAAGTTAAAACAATAAGCTTCCAGGCAAGGGTTTTTTATACGGACTACACGCTTTTTTTTTATAAGAATACACTTTATAAGAATGTCTATGATGAAAATGGCCAAAAAATTAAGAATATTGTAAGAATATCACCACCATGGAATTTAACAACTGAATTTAAGAATGCCATTTTTAATGCATTTTAACCTGTAGATTGCCAATTTCGATCTTAACCTAAGAATACCGTAAGAATATTTTTGGATGATTTTCGCCAAAAAGTTAAGAATATTCATGATGAAATGAAAAAACACCATTCTTATAAAAAAAAAAGCGTGTACACGCTTTTTTTCTATAAGAATATGTCCATGATGAAAATGGCCAAAAAATTAAGAATAATGCTAAGAACATCACCATCATGGAATTTTGCTACTCAAGCTAAGAACAAGCTAAGAATGCCATTTTCAATTATAAATTGCTAATTGCCCCCAAGTAAGGCTCACTCCTTTTCATAAAAATACCATTTTATGCTTGAGACGTATGTACTAAATGTTAAATCTAGTCTGAATTAGGATCCTAACCTAAGAATGCTGTAAGAATATTTTAGGATGATTTTCCCAAAAAAATTAAGACCATGATGAAATGGATTTACACCATTCTTATAACAAAAAGCGTGTATGACGGTACCTGTGCTTCTATTGCTTTGTCGTTCAGCTCCTTTGCAAGATCTCTTGTTTTTCTATAAAAAAAGGGAACGAATCATTGAAATTGTACATTGATCAAGTCAAAACATGAATCCGTTGCAAGATCATCCCTTTAATTTTAATCATTAGACTAGCAGCTGGTACAGTCGTTTCACAAAAGACTCCAGCTCACTCACTAAGTTTTTTTCGGGATTTTTTCCCGCTATTTTTCTCGGGTTAACCAGCATGAGATAAGAAATGGTTTTTTTTCTAGAGGTACGAAAAATCATGTGTTTACTCAGGTCTAATTACGAAACTGCCTAACTTTCCGAAGCTCATTTTTCAACTACCCGGAGTTTTTGTTTCCGATAGAGAAGTGACAGTAGAATCTTAATGTCAGTTATCCCGGAAAAGTGACAGTAGAATCTTAGTTTGGGAAGTGGAATCTTGTGCAAAGCGAAGGTAGATGTCCTGAAATCGTTTTCACGTTCCGATAACCAATACCAGAGGGAATACAAAAAGAATTTTGAAATTCTGCCCTAGACTTTTTGGTTAATTTCAAAACACCATCAATGATGGAGAAATATAAATTTCGGGCGACTTCTTAACTAGGCGAACAAGAAAAGAAAAGTCATTTTATGTATTCCGCTGGTCCCAGAGATATGAAAAACACCCATCCAAGGGAACAAATTTTCGCGGTTTTTCAACAAATCCTCGAAATTAAATTCCGCGAAACAGAAATATTCTCATGATTTAAAAAATCACCTATAAAATTGGTCTTTTTAGGGCAAAATAGGCCATATTTTAAACAAAAAATCCTCTCAACCGCGAAATTAAATTCCGCGAAAATTTCTTCCCTTAAAGTCGGAAGCAGAAGTGTGAATTCTATAATGAAAAAGACACTACTTACTTATAATATTCGACAGCGATTTCAAACTCCCCTAAGAACACGTGTGCGTTACCAAGATTGCTGAAGGCACGTCGTTCGGCTGCTTTGTCGTTGAATTCTCTGGCTATCAGCAAACGCTAAAGAAAGAAAATAAAAAAAATGTGAGGGTCTTATGGATTGTTGTAAAATCTAACACTATATATTGATTATTTATAATTGAACCAAAATGCAGTGAGCTTGAATATCATGGTAATATTAGGTAATCTTGCCTTGGTATTGATACTCAATTAGTTTAAAGACAATGAAAAAAAATCTTGGCTCATTTCGTGGATATCAATCCCTTTTCTATTTGACCTAAAGATCATTTGAAAATAGTCGAAAGTGCGCAACGCACTGGGCTCAACTTCAGTGGCTTCAAATTATTCATAGGTCCAATTGTAGACCAGATATTCACCCAAGGAACAAGTGTGCAAAAGTTCAGCCAAATCAAACAATTTTTGAAGTCTCCAGGCTGCCCCAAAGTTTTAGTCTCGTTTTGGCGAAAAACTCGTCCCCAGGCAGCCCAGGCCCCAAAAATCAAAATATTCACCAGATATTCACCCAAGGAACAAGTGTGCAAAATTTCAGCCAAATCCGACCATTTTTGAAGTCTCCAGGCTGCCCCTAGCCTCGTTTTGACGAAAAACTCTTCCCCAGGCCCCAAAAATCAAAATTTTCAAAAAATGATAAAAAACCATTGAGTTTCAAGCCCGAAGGGCTAGAGGTCAATCTCTTTGGTAGGATTTGAAGCCAACAAATCCTACCAAAGTTGCGCGGCCTTGAGCGACCCGCCAGGTTTTTACACAAATGACAGATTGAAACTAAAATTTACCGCTTAATTTCGAAAAATATATCACTCGAAAACAAAGGAATTGCTAGATTCAATCCGTTATCAAAAATATGGCGCATATTTTAAGGCTTCAATTTTTCTTGCCTGAGAAAGGTTAGAGATTGACCTCTAGCCCTTCGGGCTTGAAACTCAATGTAAAAAACACCCCAGATATTCACCTAAGGAACAAGTGTGCCAAATTTCAGAAAAATCCGACCATTTTTTAAGTCTCCAGGCGGTCCCAAAGTTTTAGCCTCGTTTTGGCGAAAAACTCGTCCCCAGGCCCCAAAAGTCAATATTTTCAAAAAATGAAAAAAAAAACCCCGGATATTCACCCAAGGAACAAGTGTGCCAAATTTCAGCCAAATCCGACCATTTTTGAAGTCTCCAGGCTGCCCTAAAGTTTTTATGACAGACAGACAGACAGACACACACTCACACAGACAGACATTGTCAGATTGTAGCTCAACTGAAGTTGACAACTAAAACATGTAAAAAGTTTAACATTTATGAAAAAGATGCTAGTGGGCCAACCTCAAAAGATGAAAAGAAATCGTAAACAAATCGATTTCTGAAACAAAAATTGTTTCGGAAAATTAATCAACAGCTTCTGTCTAGACAGAACGTGGGCCACTTGAAACAAAGTTAAAATCCAGCTTTTTGGTCAGCCTAAGCTGAGCATTCAAATAGGTAAAATTTTCCAGTTCCATGAGACGCCAAAAAAAAAATCCGATCTCCCGATCTCACTTTGATTTCTAAACTTTCTTCCGATCGGGTTAACTTTTTGGGTACTTTTAGCGTGTGTTGTTTTTACAGATCATAATGTGGTGTTTCAAGATGGCGGCTCAAGCGATAAAGTCGATAAAGTGTTGTTCCAAAGTATTTCCAGTGTGAATCTGTTGCAAGCTTCAATATCTGTCATTTATTTTTTTAACTTGGCAAATCGAACACATGATTTTCATCAAGGGGATTCTTTTTCTACATCTTATGAAGGTTTAAATCTGTTTGCTGAAGTTTTTGTTTATGTTGAATTTTCTGATTTTGATTTTTCTTTTTATTTTTGCTTTTTATTACAGTAGTTTTTGAAATAAAAACATATTTTTCTTGTTTGCCTCTAGAGGGGGGATTGATGGTGTTATAATGTTATTGGAATTTGATAAAGTATACAAAAGTGCATACAGCTACTGTCTAAATTTGATAAAGGCTGGATGCAATCGTGTTTTTTTGGACTTGGACGTGTTTGGCTTCAGACGACCCTGCCGATACACCGGACATTCCGGTGTTATTTTTTGTCTGGTGTTTTCTTCATTCAATTTTCAAAAGTGCACACCGGACTACACCGGACTGTCTAGTACCATCAACTGCTCCAACTTGGGACGAGTACGCAACATGGGACTTGTTGATATCTGGCCTGTATTTTCACTTACTGTTAAATCTCTTTGACAACAAATTTGTTTTGATAATTCCACCAAGTTTATCAATCATACTTTCTGTCATAACATGTCACGATAACTTTTACTGATAGCGCGCCCTTTTTAACTTTTGTTTTCATTTCAAATGACCGGACGCCGAAAGGAGAATTAGAGAATTCCCGCCGCCTAACCGCCCGATGAGATAATAAGTATCCCCGTTGATGGTTTCTAGATATTTAGGTTGTATATTTTCAATTAAAAGTGGTTTGGGGTTGTTCGCACCCCGTTCAATTTTTTTGTGACCTCAGCTGCCTGTCTATAACAAATAGATCACATTCACGCGTGTTCCACTACGGATTTTTTTCATATTTCGATTTAAAACAGTTTAAAAGCCTATTTGGTGCGAAAGAGAAATTGTGTAATTTTTAATACGCAGTTCATTAAACTCAATGCAAATGACTTTGGAGGTTCGGTGAAATTGTGGACTTTTGTCCAGTGATTTATCCATATATTTGCGCACCTGACAAACTGCACCGGAATGTCCTGTGTATCGGCAAGGTTGTGGCTTCAGTCATATTATATAAGGCGGATCACAAAAAATTGTTTGGTTCCCATCATTTCTACTTTAAAAAGGTGGGTCGTTCGAAAATATTTTTCTGTTTAAGAAGCAGCTACATCTTGTTGAAAGGAAATCCGCGTTGACTGGTCCGAATTGAAAAATTGAGAAACCGTCAACCGTGGATAAACTAGTTTTCAGTTTACTCTCCATTAGCACGCAGCTCGCTACTTCGATTTGAAAACGTGTAAACACAGAGCGTGCAGAGGTTGACAGTGGGAATCCAGCAAAGCAGCGGAAAAGCTTTCAGACTTACAGACTCTACCTGTTGACCGTAAATCAGGGTCGGTCAGATGACGGGAACCAAATGATGACGATCTCCTATTATTGGACTTTCAAAATTATGACAAATGGTCTTTGGAATTTGATCAATTATTGATATATAATATACAGTTTTTGTTGAAATTGATCAAATTATTTTTCACGCAGTTCGGAACAGCAGATTTTTCTGATCTTTGCGCACTTTTTTGGCTTTAACTAAATGGTTGATATGGAATGAATGGCGACAACAGTTTTTACATATCTTTTATCGGACTTGCAGAAAGCGGACTGCGGAAAGTTACGAGAAATGGTTTCTATAGATTTTTTAATGAAGTATATATACCATCAAGTCACACAACATGGCCACTCTTGTCACAACTTGCACAGCCATAACAAAAAGTTTGTAGCTTAATGGCAATCAGTTACAATTTTTAGAAGAAGCTGCAGAGAGTTACGACAAAGTGTTATTGGAGTTTTATCAAGTAAACAAAAAAAGTACAGTTTCTATGTAATGAAAACTAATAATGGTTCTGCACTAAAACTATGGCATGTATCTTTATTTTGGGTTTGACTTTTTGTCCATTTTCTTATTTACGGTATTTGTAGTATAACACTTTGGTCAGATATGGATATTGTCTACACCCAACAGAAAAAATGTATTATAACTGACTAAAATGAACAAAAAGTTTAATTACACTATGTAGACTAACTAACATCCCAAACGAGCGGAGTTCCTGGACTTTTCAACCGGCAGCTAATTGCCATTGTATCGAACGCTGATCTAACATTTGCTCGCATCTCATCAGAATTATCCCTTTCTATCCCTTTTTTGGCTGACCTTCCAGCCTCGGCTGGTTTATTTATGTTTCATTTTGATAAAAAAATGTTCAGACACATGTCTGAATCAGCCACATGTTTCATATCAGGACAGTGTCTGCCTATTGTTATATTGTGCTGATATAAACAAAAAATGTTTTTCTTTTCCTTTTTCTGACCAATCTTGCTCCACATCTATGTCAATTCAGTGTGAAAAAGCTTGAAAATTAAAATTGATGAGTAAGCAAACGATATCACTCTTACTTAAAAACAAAACCTTTAATAGTATGTTCTATTAGTTTCTTTGTTTCACTTCTAAATCTCACTCAATCAATAAACTTTTTTTGGTAAAAACCAGCAAACTGAAAAAATGTTATGTTGCAATTGAAAGACTATCAGTGAGCTATCAGATACCTTAGAATCAAAATTACACGTTTTTTATAAGAATAAACTACAAAAGATAACATAAGGCTAAAAAAGCATAAGAAAAACATAAGACCAAAATGTTAGAAGAAGTTAAGAACATTTGAAAGCTTTGTGGACTCTAAAACACCCGATTTCTTAGGGAAATGGACAACAATACTAAAGAATGGCGAAAATAAGAACACGTTAAGAACATTTTTAGGCCCTTAAAACTCAAAATAATTAAGAACATCTGAAGGCTTCAAAAATTTCGGTTTCGCTTATGAAAAGAAGTGTACGTCTAGTTTTTTTGAAAGGCCGTAGTTTGGAGGAAACAGGAGGGGAGAAAGCATAAGGTTGAGTTGCTTCCTTTTTGCAACTACTTACTAAAAAACGTTATCAAGGGAAATTTGAGGGAATAAATGAACTTGCGGTTAAAGGTTCCCCCTCCGTTACAAAAACATATTGTGGGTTTAGGAAAAGCTAAAGTTATGTGGTGTCCATTTCAACTGAGGCTTTCTTAAGATTTTTAGGTGATTTTAGGTCAGGTCAAATGTAGATGGTCGTGCCTTCGTATTGCACTGGGCTCTAGTTCAAAAGGCTTGCAGCTCTCCGCAACTACCTGAAAAAAATTCGTGCTCACCTGAAAATTGTTCATCCCACTTGAAAATGTCACTCTGACGATAGGAGGGTTACTACCCTTACAGATATGCATTACTTTAAGGCTCCAAAACGTTCAAACAGTTTCAGTTGGCACCGCGTAACATCAAAACATTGTTTAAGCTTCATCTGTGATACAAATAGAACAAAATTTCATCTACAAAAGTAAAGTTACCTCTTCATGGTACTGCACAGCTTTTTCAAAATTTCCCAACAAATAATGTGTATTTCCCAAGTTTCCGTAAGCTCTTCCTTCTGCAGCACGGTCGTTCAGTTCATGGACTAGTATAAGGTTGGCCCTGGTGAAAGAGAAACGTTATTAGCAGGAAATAATTTAAAAATACCCCCGTGTCAAGAAGACCGGCGAGACCCACTGGAAAAAAAACTAGCCAAAAGATCTTGAGATAATACCATAAAATTACGTCACCAGAGAGGAGTTTCTAAAAAATTTTCTATATTTATAAAGGTAAAACTTGAAGATTCATAGGATTTAATTACCTTTGAAATGGTTTTAAAACGAGACAGTCGTTGCACACCAAAATAATTTATGGAACTAGACAATTTCCTAAAATTTTATCCTAGCTACACCGATCTCTTGTCCATATTGGGAATTGCATTAAAAGTTTTTCCCCGAGTAGTTCACCATTTGTATTGAGCTTTTTTAATTCCATCTTCCACTAGGTAAAAAATCTCATTAAGAACCGACAATGGTCCATTCCATTTTATACCTATACAGAGAGTGGAGGAACTTTTCCAGGGGGTAATCCGAGAGGAATTTCCAAGGGTTTAGAAAAGTTTTTTTTGTTTTTCCAGGGGGCAAAAGGTTATTCTCTAGCTTATAAGAGGAGGGGCAAAAGACTAGTTTTAGTTTATCCAGCCTCACTTTAAAGCATTAAGAAAAATTTTCCAAGGTTTTTTTTTTGGAAATTTCGTCATCACACATTTTAGAATTTTTTTTTACTTGAAAAGGTTTCGTCCACCCCATGTATGGATTTTAAATGGAACAGTCTAATGGTCCTCAATGATTCTTGAAAATTTCGAAGCGATAGTTATCTGTCAGCCATCAAGCAAAAATAATAGAAGAAAATGAAATGAAAAGAAAACGAGTGAAATTTTTTTTCTCAATCGAATAAACCACAAGAAGATATTTTGAAAGTAATGGGGGAAATAGCGAAACGATGAGTAGACAATAGGGCTTTCGCTTGAATAAATGTACCATTGAACTTTTAAAAACTTACTCATAGAATTCGACAGCCCTACTAAGCGCTTGTTGAACTTCGAACGGAAAATCGCCAGGATCACGATGTCTGCTTCTACCTAAATGTTTTCCTTTGGCATGATAAACATTTCCTAAGTTATACAATGCACGAGCCTCTCCAATCTATAAAATCAAAAATAAGAAACCAAAAATGGAATTATAAAACTAAAGGAAACGATTTTTTGAAGCAGTAGTTTTTATCTATCAATCTTCAACAAAATTTAACAGATAAAAAGTCTGAAAACAGTTTGTTCCTTTTTGGGCAAAAATAGAAACTAAAACGATCGATAGACGAATCCTTAAGGGATCCTTAGACTTCGCAATTCGGCTTGCAGACCGTAATGACAACCAGAAGGAAATTCACTTTCTGTAAACAAACCCTCGATATTGGTAAGTATATTACGGAAACTTTTTCAATATACTTTGAGCACTTTTTACAATATATTGCCACTACTCATGCATATAATATCATTACCTGACAATATCTTATGTAGTGTATGCAGACCTTTCCTTATAGGTTTCCAACATCAAAATGTTATAATATACTTTTGTAATCTTTTAGACCATACAGGGACCGTTAAATTATAGAAAAGCAGAATAATGAACAATACTAACCTTATCCTTAAGGTCTCTTGAAGTATCCAAATGTCTTGTACAACAAAATATGGCTTCATCAAATTTACCCAATACTTTTAATGTGTTTCCAAGGTTACCACTGGCTTTTGCTTCGCCAAGCTTATCACCTAGAGTTCGTGCCAACGTCAAATCATGCTTATGAAATTCGAGTGCTTTCTCGTATTCTTGTAGATAAAAATATGCATTTCCCAACTGACTGTAGACAGCGCTTAATGTTTTTAAATCTTCAGTTCCTACTTGAATGGCAGCTTCGAAGTATTGAACGCCTGATCTACAGTCACCATTCTTGCAGAGTTGTTCACCTTTTAATGCAAGGTCCATACATGATTTGACATCTTGTGCTGATAGAGAGGCTGCCATCTGTAATATTCTTAAACCTGTGATTTTTTTTGATTTATCAAAAAAAATAATTACCAATGGTTGACTACAGTCTGTTTCAACATAATCTGCAAAGGAGACAACAAATTTATATCCTTTGATGGAATCAGAATTCATGATATGCACCATTGCAATGTCTTCAGACATTACATCACGGACCCAACAGCTGATTGGTTGTAAGTGACATAAAATCAGTCAATACGTCACTTTCAACCAATTGACTGTTGGGTCCTTGGAAGACATTGCAATGGTGCATATCATGAATTATAAACAGTGATCATAGTACCATTTATATATTTTTTCGTCTCTGTTGTGGATTATATTGAGTCAGACTTTATCTAAAATGCAAAGCAACATACCGACTAACTGATCAAAAACTTGACAAAAAGGATCAGAAATGTTCCTTTGCCAGACAAGAATCTAGATAGTAAACATATCTTAAACTAAGTTTCTTGCTTTAAATCATCGATGAAGCCTCCATAAAGAGATACGTTATCTTAGATACAAAAAAATAAAATAGCTCTCCTAGAGCTCGTTATCAGAGGAAAAGAGATTCTGTCGTACATCTTTTATCAAATAAACAGCTTGCCATTATTTCAAAACTCAGTTTACAAGAAATCTGTATTTTTTGCATTGTAATCAAAACATCAACTCCTATCAAAAACTAAAGCTCACTTGGTGTTAACTTAACTTAATCTAAAACTGAAAATTATTACAAAAAATGCTTCAATATATATGGTACAACTTCATTCAAACATCCTCTATTGTGTTACCCTAAATATTTTTTAAGGGTAAACCATAATACTCATTTCCCCATACATATCTTAATCTTACAACAAATACATTTAAGCTAGGGTCACGAATTTGTGGATTCTTACAAAAAAAGAATTGTAGAGTGTTTTCAGTTGAAGATGAAGTTTATTGTAATGTTTCACAATGGAAAAAAAGCAAGTGGCCATGCAATGTATAGTATTAAGACATGCTGGAATTTCATTAACTAAAAGAACCACCTATTCCTATTAATCATTTATTTGATTTTAAGATGAAATATTTTGAGTGTTCAAGAAATACTTGTCATTTCCCATGATTGGTTTTATTCCGTATTAAAAAATATATGATTTCAACGTGAACAAGCCTTTGCTTTTGGCTGACTAAAAATCTTTCCCCAATTGAGCTCTTCCAGAAAATGTTCATACATAGGTGGTGGAGGATATAGTGTCCGGGGGGTAGTGAAAAATCTACAAAATTTGCCTTGTATGGGGGGTAAACTTACTCTGTATGGGGGGGGGGTAAACTTACTCTGTTTGGGGGTAGTTTTGCTCTGTTTGAGGGTAATCTTGAATGTCCAGGGGCTCAACTAATGCAGAGGGTTAGACCTGCTGTTCGGGGGGGGGGATGTTAAAAGTCACAATGTCTGGGGGAGGAAGGTAAATTTCCAAAAAATGTTATATCCTCCACACCCCCCCCCCCATATTCAAATATTTTCTAGAAAAGCCTCTTGTAAAAAGGTGTCCATGCGAGTTACAAATGAAATCCTGAACATAACAAGAACAATATCAACATAAGCCTAGAAATTCAGACAACAGATGAGGATTAGATATGTTATAAAACTTAATATTATTTCAATAGACTACAAATAATAATTCCTGGTTGTGGGGAGTCAACCCTACTTTTTTACAAAACCAAGATTTCAGACAATGAATTATCCTTTATTGGAAGTAAATTTCGTATTCTCATAAATATATAGTTTCTGATTTACTGGCAAACCATTCATTTTACAAAACAAACTACTTGTTTCAGTTAGTACTTCAATTTGTCTCAAGTAAAAATCGAGAATAAGGGAGTTGTGGGATGTTAATAGGTGCAATTTTAATCAATTACCAAAACAAGTGACTGTAATCTCACTTGACATCAATAAAATATAATCATTCCTGTTCTACATGAATGTAATATGAATTTTGCAAAGCAATTAGGTTAAAGTGAACATAGTTTCCAACCACTCCGCCCCCTTATAAAGTCGTAAAAATCGTAGAAAGGGAGGGTAAGAGAATTTCTTGTAGAAAGGGGGAAGTTTTCAAAAAAAGGAGGAAATGCATCTAGAAAGGGGGGGTTAAAGGGTTAGCAAAGTTCTTTGAACCTATCATCCTAATTTTCTAGGTTTTTAGTCTTGGACTGGGTAAAAATCCTAAAAACTTTCTTGCTTACTTAGCTCACCATCTATTTTAACAATTTTCAGAAGAAAATCAAATCCAATCCAAAGCACCTCTTTTAGTTAACATGTGTGGTGCAATGTCTGGAAAGTGGGAAAAAAAGCCTTGATGACACCCCGATTTTAAAGGGGGTTCAATGAAAATTTTGAAAGGGGGTTAGTGACCTCCTTCCATCCTAACTTTGGCAAACAAATAAAATATAATAAACATGAGCATGGAAGAAAAAGCGAAAGGAGAAATCATACTTTATAGTTATTTAGTATTTTCTCTGTTACAAAACTTGAATTGTGTTTTCTTGAGACAATGTTTTGCTTTTTTGCGCGCATTTGTCTGGAATATCCAGTAAAAAAAATTATTTTTTTCAACAGCACCAGAAAAAAATTTTTTTTTTGCAGATGGGTGTTCAAAAAAAAGTTCACCCAGTCGATTTTCGGAGACAAATCATTTTTTGGCCTAAGACCTAAGATTTGTCCCTCCATTTTTTGTTACTCTGTCTAGGCACCAGGAGTAAAGCTTTTATATTCCCAATTAACATGTGATTAAAATCTGCAGTTATAAAAATGTCTGGAAGTTTTCCTTCATTTTTGTCTAGTTGCTTAGCCCAGGGGGTGGTACTAAGGCAAAATGGGTGCTGGGTATGTGCGAGCCATAGGGGCCCCTTTTTGACACTCTGGAAAGTCTCTCAAAGGGGTACAAAAACCAATAAAAAGCAAATTTAGTCTTTGTAAGATTCCAAAATTCACAAAAATAGAAATTTCCTCTCTCAAAAGGGTCATGATTTTCTAAAATTTGGACCAGCTGGACAAAAGTCGAGTTAAAATCGACAAAAATTTTGAGAGGAATCTCTCTAAGGGTCCCAAAAACGCCAATTGTTCCTCTCTCTGAGGGTCGATTTTCATTTTTTGACTCTGACATACTTGTCACCTTGCAAACCTAGTACCTCCGGGTTGCTTAGGTTTCAAAATTTTAAAATGTCAAATAGCCTAGCAACTGTGTATGTAATTTTTAGTCTGACGGGCAGACACTGGTTTAGCAAAATCAATAAAAATCAATTTCTATTATAACAAGTGTTTTTGTTTCTTATCTCCCCCCTTTCTTAATAAGGGGGGGTTACACTTTAGGAAAAAATGAAAAAGGGGTATCAGAAATTTTCATGAAAAGGGGGGGGGGGGTTAGCAAGGAAGGGGGGGCTTACATATATATTGTAGATTTTTTTCAAGCACTATTCAGAAATTTGGTCTTCATGGGAGATTTCTAAAGGTTGGTGAAATGGCAAGAAGGGGGGGGGTCATTTTTAAGAAGGGGGGGGGAGCTAGCTTACATATATATTGTAGATCTTTTTCAAGTATTCAGAAATTTGGTCTTCATGGGGGATTTTTAAAGGTTGGAGGAATTGCAAGAAGGGGGGTCATTTAAGAAGGGGGGATCAGACTCCTTTCCACACTATATGTGTTCTGATGCTGGAATATTTGATTATTCAACATGATATCACAGAAATTTGGCCGAACCTCAATTATTTTTACTTTAGCGTGTAATAATAATCAAGGCCTAACTAATTGAAGCACTATCTCTGGAATAAGAATGGCAAATTTTGGTTGGTTGATTAGGTATTAGCAAAATGGCAAGCTGTCATTCTGATTAGCAAAAGGTACCGTAGATTTGTCTATTATTGACACCCCTCCTTTTATACTCAACATAACTGTAGGCTGGTCTTCGAAATAAAAAATCAAACATAAACAAATACATACCAAAGTTACCAATCAATCAGTAAATTGTACTCTAATCACGTCACAGATTGTTGATATATGAGAAATGTGAAGTGTCATTTTTGAAAAGAAAACTTTAACACTGTAGTCATCACTAAAAAACTAAATTAGATATCCAAATCAGAACAACTTTTGGCACGCAATGAATTTTTTAGCAGGCATTTTGTGAACCGAAACTAATAAAAAGGAACCTGGTTTCATTTTGAATTTAATATGACTGCCATACCGCCAACAACTCTGCCCGGCTGTCTGGGCGATCGAAATGAAAATAGGGGGTTGTATGAGCCTGTATTTAAAAGGATTAGTAGTAAGGACAGGAAAACCAGGCCCTAAGCGTGCAAATTGTTTTGATCACATGACTTGAAGTGTAATAGAGTTGTAAAATTTTAATAATGCATGGACACAACAAAATTTGCATGCATTTCATTTTTCATGTGTTGTGTAAAATTACTTCTCATTTGGTTGTTTTTTTTATGGAAAGAATTTTGCAATGTTTACTGAACTTCTAGTTTGATGTATGAGCTTGTGTTTGATAAGAATAATACCAAGAATTTTATTCAAGGTTTGTTTTGATTATTTTACAGATCCGGTGTTAAGTTTAAAAGGAGGAATGTCAATAATAGACAAATCTACAGTATATTCAAAACACTGGGCCACGTTCTCCTAAAAACGACTATCATTGCCATTGCCATATCTAGCACATAGCATCTAAAGTATAGTCTGATTCAACAAAATCCAGTTAGGGACTATCTTCAAGCAAACCTCAAGCAAACTGCCTGTTCCTTTAGTGACAAAAATTTTACCCACAAAACAAAAGACTATGCGCAGGTCTAAACAGGAAATATTTGAAGATTTTGAGCTATAATAGAGGTGTTACTAAACATCCTGTAGATATTCTTTATACCATTTCTTAGAAAAAATGGCTGGTCGTGGGCCGGGGGGGGGTACTAGGGTTGGCGGATGAGGGGTATGTCCGGACAGGACCTCCGAAAACCCACCCTTAGAGAGACTGATTTTTGCTGAAAAGGTAACTCTTAGAGAGACTTGTTTGAAAAATTTTACTCCATTTTAGAAAAAAATCCTACCCTAAGAGAGACTTTTTTACAAATTTTTTCGGCATACTTTAAAAGTTGGACCTGGACCTTGGACCCTATTTCGGACCCAAGTTTGAACCTCAAATCGGACCCTAATTCGGACCCCTATCTACAAAAGTCGGACCCCTCTTCTGGAAAGTGAAAATTAAAAAAAAAGGGGCTGGAAAATAACTTTTGACAGTGTACACCTAACTCTTCATACAAAAATTACGGGAAACGCATATTTTGGACTTTGTACCCTATGCTTCACTCAAGCACTTGAGCCAAAATCCCGCAAAGGCGGGACAAAAATCAGTTTTTTGAAGTTTGCAAAAAAAACGCCACATAGAAGATCTTTCAAATTCAGTATGTGAATAGAGCCAGTAAAAAATACAACTTTTCTATTTTTCCTTTTTTTTGCAAAGGTTCTAGGAATGAAAATAAAGGGGTAATGATAATTAAATACTATCCATTAACGATCCGCGGCACTATCGTAAAGCTAGAATCGCTTTGCGTACTCTTCGCTTGAGAAAATGATTGACAGATTGAAGTTTTTCATCCCCGCGGTGCGCGCCGCGCGGGAGCTCAGGCGCTCTGCGAGAGTTCTCGGCTCAATCCTCGGTCCGAAATAGGGCTCGTCAGGGTCCAAGGTCCGGGTCCGACTTTTAAAGTATGCCAATTTTTTCTCTTGAAACCAAAAAGATTTCCTTATAAAAATTGAGAATTTTCTGACCTTTAGAAGAGAGACTAAAAATTTAAAACTTTATGATTTTTCCGACCCTTAGAGAGACTTTGAAAGGCGGAAAACCGACCCTTACTGTCCGCACGTACCCAGCACCCATTTTTGCCTAAGTGCCCCCCCCCCTGGAATTGTGGGTGAAAATGTAATGACATACATAACACAGCGGAATCGGTCTATAATAATAAAAGGTCTGCTATTCAAAAACTAAATAATGGGCAGGGGGCAAGGACCCTCCCGGCGCTCCGGAAATCTCCGGTGTTTTCCGGTGCAGCTAAAAAAACGCCATTTTTCACACCGGAAAATTCCGGTGCTCTTCCGGTATAAGGGATTTTCGCACTCTCTAAAAAGCCGTTTAGACAGGGTCATGAAAAAAAAAAAGTGATTAGCCAGTACCAACCAAACTTTTTATTTGATCACTGCGCAATAAAAGGTATGATCGTTAGATACAGGGCTATCCAGCGATAGAGTTAGTCGGGAATATACGATATGGCGGACTTTGCTCAATTATAAAAAATTATCACGCGCATCACACATGGGAACATCATCGATAAATAAAGAACAAAGAAGTACGCATCTGATCTTTATATGATCTTATATTTAAATTAGTATACCTTTAAAGTAAATAATAAGTTCAAGTTCAAATAATGTTTTTACTTTCTTTTTATTCAGGAAAAATGGATCAACCGAAGCAGAGACGATTCGTCAATATCACAATCATTACGGACTGCTTTCACTAAACTCAAGAAGTGCCTGAGAGCCTTAGGCAGCGTAAGTTACATTGTTGTATGTATGAAACAATTATCTCATCTAGATCTATGTTGAAATCTAGATCAATTTTTTTGCTTCCCATCAATTAGTGTGCGTTACTTGTTACCGTAACTTCGGCAGTTTATCCACAGACTTGAGCGACGGTCACTTTGTCTAGTTTCAAGCTTAACAAAATCTACCGTACCACGGATCTTCCACAGTCATAACTTTAATTTTCATTCTTTATTTAGAGTGCCGCCACCAATGTTACCGATTGTTACCATTATGAGCTGTTCAGGGAGAGCGTGTTGCTCGAGAGTCGTGAAGAAGAAAATAAGAACGCACCTTTTTTATTTTAAAGTTAACAATTTATAAAACAATATACGTTACGAAATACATACAACATTAAAAAAAGTGGCCCAAATTAAAAATGAGGCCATTGATCATTACAATCAAATTAATAGAATATAGACTGTAACTTCGTTGGTCCCCATGCAAATGCACAGAGTTCCAAAAACCAGTGTATTTGCACCGGGTTTTCGCGCTACTTTCGATTTCGACCCGTTGCAAATGCAACGTAGCCGACGCGTATTTTTTTTCCGTCAGCGGTCTAAACCCAACTTCAGCGGTCTAAACCCAGCTTAGCGGTCGAAGCCCAACCTAACGGCCGAAACCCATTTTACCAGTCGAAACCCATGTTGGAAATGGAAGGGGATTTTTTAGCGAACGAAACCCAACGCAGGTGAGTAAACAAACTCACAGTTGAATGATTCTTTTGTTTTGATAGCCCACGAGCGAAAGAAGTCAATCTCAAGCTTTTTCGTCGGGATTTATCTATAGGAATATTCTGACAATTAGGCTAGGTGATAATTAGATTGATAATTACTTTTAAATAATATATATTATCCAAGTTTTCAAGTAAAAAAATCAAACTCAAACTCATGGTATCAACCCAAAACTTCTCTCAAGTTTAATGTTCCATACGCGAAAGTTTTTCAAGCAAATAAAAGAGAAAATTCTTGGGTTTCGAACGCTAGAATATCTTGTTTTGTTCGTGGGCTATCAAAACAAAAGAATCATTCAACTGTGAGTTTGTTTACTCACCTGCGTTGGGTTTCGGTCGCTAAAAATTCCCCCTTCCATTTCCAACATGGGTTTCGACCGGTAAAATGGGTTTCGGCCGTTAGGTTGGGCTTCGACCGCTAAGCTGGGTTTCGACCGCTGAAGTTGGTAGGGTGGTCAGGCCAAAATTTTCCCCTCAAATTTTGAAAACCAAACTAATTTCATTTGAAAGTCCTTACCTTTGTAAGAAAAATGAGGGGTCATTTGTTAAAATTGGTTAAGTAGTTCCAAAGTTATTCCATTTTCAAACCACAAAAAAAACACCTTTTCAAGGAATCGTCTCCCTACCACTCGCAACCAAGAAATGACCTTTGGACAGCACCGAAAAACATTAAAAAGATGGCGGGTGAATTCTAGCCTTCCGCGTGGCGGGGCGTGAGGAGTTTTGCTGGCGCGGTCTGAAAATCGGCCCGATGACTGTTAAACTTTAGCTTATCGCTAATGAGCTGGAAATGATAGCTAAAAACAAATTTCACCACTAGAAAGCTGAAATCCTCAGCTTTCAGATGGTGTATGGTGCTTAAATGAAAAAATCTGCAATCTTGTTCAAAAATCGCAATTTCTTCTTGTTTTTCAAAATTCCAGACGGCCTGTAGATTTTCAAATAAAGCACTTTGTGATAGATTGTAGCCTAATCTTACCCTGGGTTTACTAAAAAAACCGCGATTGAAAAGATGAACCAGCTCAATAGCGACAGCCATTTGTTTCAATGTGGGTCGAGAATTTTCCGGTGCCGTGGTCAGCGCTAAATCGCGTTTTCACCTTGACGTCGAAAAACATGAATATCTTTGGAAAGAAAATAGATACCTGGATGCAGTTTTTATTACTTGTTTCCCTGATAATTCCTGATTGATTTAAAAAAAGAATGAACAGATTTGGATTATTTAAAGGTAAGTACTAATGCATTGAAGTTCATTTTTGTAAATTCTTCCTCGTTCCGCGCAAAAAATCCCGACGAGTGCGCACCCTAAAGTTGGGTTTAGACCGCTGACGTAAAAAAAATACGCGTAGCCGACCCCGTGCAAATGCAAGGATTTCCGTGACTGTCATTTAATTTATCCAATTTATCACACTTTTATCACCAAGAATCTGATTTCTCTTCTAAAAAAATCTGCTAAAACATGTTTATTTTGGTTTTAGAATTTGGATAATTCGCGCGTGCGTAGTTACTTTTTACATGATTAGCGCAGCGAACGCTATCGCATTTATATCGCGGAAATCATGCACCGGAAGCACCGGAACGTTCTTCCGGTGTTCCGGTGCAGCTCGATTCGGAAAAATCGTTCACCGGAAGCACCGGAAGTGCACCGGAACGTTCCGGTGTTCCGGTGCACGGAAAAAACGGCACTTTTTGCACCGGACGTTTCCGGAGCGCCGGGAGGGTCCTAGGGGGCATAGCCCGTTTCTCCTCGCAATGGCCAAAACCAAAATAAGAATAGGATTCAACAAATAACTCATCTGTTAAGTATATCGGATTTTAATATGAAGACGTCTACCTTAGCATTTGTGATTGAAAAATATTAAAACCAGGAGGGTCTGTCTGCACTTCTGACCAACAACCACTTTATTTGAAAGTAGATTTCCGAAAAATATTCATACTCAAATCAATACTAGAC
The DNA here is from genome assembly GCF_902728285.1 of Clytia hemisphaerica. Lineage (NCBI taxonomy): Eukaryota > Metazoa > Cnidaria > Hydrozoa > Leptothecata > Clytiidae > Clytia > Clytia hemisphaerica. The sequence continues at coordinate 1,334,013 of NW_027103770.1, read as the reverse complement.
TGCTTTATTGACTTCAAAAAACTTAGAAAGTATAAAATTTAACATTTTGAAAGTTTGAAATAAAACATTTTGTAAAGAAAACTATACTTACGAAAACACCTACGCAGACTGACTGAGGAGTCGACTGTAATAATTGTTTTCCACAGCTCAGGCTACCATTTTAAATTCTATAAATTCGAATTCAAAAGAAGAAGGGTGTCTCAATATCGGTGCATAAACACAGAAAAGAAAAGAACATGGCGACGGCAAGAAAACTAACCAAAAGTATCGATGACCTTTCTAGCAGTGAAGCTTCAGCTGCTGAAATCATCTCAAAAATGTCAGAATACCAATTTATAGCTGTTGTCCAAGATGGAAATGCATGCGAGCCTATGGAGCAAGTCGTGAATGAAAAAGGTGAGGTAGTTGCTATAAATACAGATGAATATTATGAGACAATAGGACAAGCAGTACCTGTCGAGTTGAATTTTGAATCCGCTGATGCAGGAATTAACGAATTAAAGAGACAAAACGGTGAAGGAATAAAAGAGGCTGATTCTAATGAAGAAGTGATTGCTCAGGAAGAGACTATTGAAAATGTTGAACAGGATGAAGGGGTAGAATCAGTTCCATCGGATGCTGAAATTATTGCAAGAATGGTTGTTGAGCGTGAACAACTACAAGGTAACAATGAAAATGTAGCTGGGAATTTGAAGGATATGTTGCTGCCACTTGGTATAAAAATACCAAATCATCAGAATATTATTGGAACTAAAAGAAAACGACCTAAAAGTTCCTTGTTTATTGGATGTTCACCTGAAGCAACTCAAGTAATCAATGAATTTGATGCTCTTAAAGAACGCCTTCAGATCAAAACAAATTTAGACATGCTAAAACATATGCTGAAGCTTGAAAAGAAATACTTAAATTCCACTGTTGTTACTACTGAGTGCATTGTTGACGATGGCAACAAAAATACAAAGGCTATTTTGCAACTTCTGTCGACGTCGTCAGCAGCCACTGACCATCATCAAACAAAAACATTGGATAATGAGATAATAACACCACGGTTAGCAACAGATGAGCTGCATGGCAGTGATACGATGGAACCATCAGGCATAAGAAATGAAGAAGTCACAATTAATATAATGAAGTAAGAAGGAATATAAATTTTTGCTAAATGTGCTTACATGATAAATAACTGATTAAGATACTAAGCATAAAACAGCCCTATATCGTTTGATGATTGAATAGTCATTTCAACATTGTTCAGCAATAAAAATCTATTCTATTTGTAAATCAACATAGCTAACACAGCAAAAAACCTTTTGCTAGATGTCATGTTGAATAATTTAGAACTCCAGCTTTGAAGCAATGATAAGAAAAAATTAATGCACACTTGAAATAATTTTGCATTAATGTGTGATTGTTTTAATGCTGGAATTAATTAATTTAATTATTCAACAAGAAACCCTAACCAGTGAAAAGTCTATGTTAAGGCTGATTTCCTTTCGAAATTGACTCATTGTGTGTTTTTATCACCTTAGATTTTGAAGCTAAGAGAATTTAAATCTGCATCTTGTTGCCCTTTATTCAAAAAATAATAAACTTATTATATTTGATATATTTTAGTGAGCCTGTTCCAGAAAGGAATGCATCAAACGACATGACAGAGTTGTTAGGCTTGACTGCACTGAATGTCAAAACCATTCAATTGTCTAAGAAATATCTCGAACACATTGTAAAGGAAGGATATTACATTTCTGGCTTCATAGATGGTACTGATAAATTGGATGAATTTCTGAAGTTCTTTCGAATCATCACAGGGTCGGCATTTTCGATTCGTAGGTCAAAGTCCAAAATTAATGATGACCCAGAACCAGAGGATAAGCCTCTTCGTAAATACAAGCCAGGTTATCTTGGAAAAGGTATGTGCCAGTTTTAGTAGTAGTGTAGTAGTTTGACCAAATTTCTCCTCTCCCTCTGATTCAAACAAATAAATCTTGGTGATTGCTTCTGAGGTGATGGCTTAGAATGTTAGAAATGTGAAAAAAAACAAGAATTTCCAAAACATGATTTATGTCAGTGTTAAAAGTTCTTCCGTCTCAAACTGATTCCCGTCTCAGAAAAAGGTTTTTTTCTTCTGTATAATTCACTAAAATTCCAAGGATAAATATGTGCTAATTTGCTGTGTAAAACCCATAAATTCCTTCACAGGAGAAGAACTTTGCTTTGAACACTGCTATTGGATCACACACTTTTTTTCATTTCTAACAACCAGGTCAAATCAAATGGGAAAAGAATATTGGGGTACCTCCGATCCCATTTACCGGTGTTCCTTTCACAACTGAAGGCAGTACCACTTATCAATGTGTATTTGGACCTAAAAGAGCTAAAATGTCGAAGGAGAACAACGATGTTGAAGAAGATGATGTAAGTTTTGGTGGGAAGAAAGTTTGGCTAATTTCGTTCCCGCTGTAATTAATTTTTTCGGAAATCCGCCAAAGTAAATTCCCGCCAAATTTAAATTATTTTATTCATTTCCTAAAATGTGTGATATTTCAGGCCTGAAAACAGTTTTTATGTTTAAATTCCTGTCAAAAATTTTGGCGTAATGGTATTTGTACTTGGAACAAGTGAACAGTTTTTAATTAAACTCTATTTCCTCTCTTTCATAAATTTGAACGGGGAAGCAGCTAAACAGCTCTCGAAATTACATTAGTCACAAATGGTATAAGTTTACAGTCACAATCCTTATTTTTCTAACAACTGTTTCTTTGCGATTTAGACGTTCCATTTGTTTTCATTTGTAATCAGGCTGCTGGCATCCACTATGTACCGGATTCGCCTTTTCCTTATATTTTACCTGTTTTGTAGAGGTCGGCGATTTAGACTAATTTGTAATCACAATAAATATTTGTATATTTTTACAAGGTCTGTGATTTGGATACACCAAGCAAGAGACGGAAATCTATTCGAGAATCAAAGAAAAAGGATTGCCCAGCACAAATTCACATACGAACTGTACATCGTTTCCCAACATATAATTGCATCAATAACATTCAACCAGTGAAATCAGAATCTCGAACAACATATGTCAATAAATGTCAACGTGGTATGATTTTAGCGAAATTACGGGAGGACATTGTTAATGATCAGGTTCATGGTGAACAAGGCTTTTGGATTCGTGTTCCTTTACCAGAAGTTCACCAGAACCATTCTCTTGGGCCTTTTGATGGTGATGATCCACCCTTAACTGAAGACACTATTCTGGAAATGAAAACCTTACTTCATGATGCTGCGATTTCTTCTACTTCATAATGCCTTTATATAAATCTTATACTTTTACAGGCAACTCTCTCTAATTCGAACCTCTATTATTCGAATGTTTCTATAATAATTCGAACTAGAATATTTCCCTCTTCTAGAAATTAGTATACAATATTCTCTGTAAATCGTATCTTTCTTTAATTCGAAGAAAATCCGTGGTCCCTTGAGGATCGAATTAGAGAGAATCGGCTATATCTTCACGTTCATCTTTATTTTCACGACAATTTTACTTATGTAATTGGTTGGTTGATATTAGTTCTCAAATCTTCGGTTTTTGAGTTCTTCATTCATGCTTTATCATAGCAAATATCTTTAGATTTTAGAGTATTTATTTTAACCGTTTGACACGTAAAAAGAACTGTAAAATTAAATACACCAATCATGCCACAGACTCCAGTGACCGTATACTTAGAATAGCAATAGATTTGTTAATTGGGGAAAAACAAAAGAAATTCTGACTGGTTCAATTAAATAGGATATTGTTGAAAAGGCGAACGAAAAAAAAAACATCAAACAAATTTTTTAGCTTTGAAATAATATGTTATCAAAAGGATATATTCAATAATTTTTTTTATTATTTTGTCCCATTTACATTCAGTCAGTTTAGTACAGTAAGTTGTAATCTTTCCACCACCGGGCATAACGCTTATAAGCATATGAAGGCAGTTTACATACTCTCGGGTACCTTATAGTCGCCCCCATCGACATTCCACGATCTAGCCATATTCCACAGCTCTCAAAAACTTGACTCGGGTGAATTATAAGCTCGATTATAAGCATTGTAATTCATAAGCATAATGAGCAAATGCTATACCTTGATGTTTTGAAAGCTTAAGCGTCTGTAAGCGTATATAAGCCTGACTTGCTTATAAAAAAAACATGTAAGTAACCCGGGGGGGGGCACTCCAGGTAAGTGACCTACCAGACGTGCGGCCCTTAAGGGTAGGTTTTTTGAACTTTGGAAAGTGCACTGTCTGCACTGTAACAAGGGTTGATTTGTGAGCAAGTCGGAAAAAGTGCACTGTAAGGGTGTAAAATTTGAGGTAAAATTTGAGAAATTTAAAAAAGATTTGCCCTGAAAAGGGCATACAATTTCGAAAAATTGCACTATAAGGGTCGATTTTCAGCCATTAGAGACCTGATTTTTGGCCGAACGTACGGTCGTTTTCAAAATCGCAACTTGCTCAATATGGGTGCATAATAAGAATACTTTTCGAACTACAAAAAACGTTCGAAATTCGAATCTCGCCAAAGTTCGAAAGTTGAAAACTTCAAAACATTCGAAATTTCAAACTTTAAAATCAAACAAAAAGATGTGGCTGGGAACATGCAATGTTGACAGTGTTCAGCCAGTGGAAATAAACTACGTAGAGTTTAAGCCAAAGAATGTAACTAAAATTGATGTTAAACCTGCACAAGAAACTATTTGCAGAGTCAATTCTAACTCTTTGTATAGGGGTACTTCATATTTACCAGAAGATTTGAGCAATAACTGTTCAGATTCTGAAAAGAGTGATGAGAAGAAAATGAACTTTTTGCAGCCCAGAGAACGACCCTCTTCTCAACTACGTCAGGTATATATTCACTTTCTGAGGGCATCCTTTGGGGGCAGATTCTAATGCTTGCATACTGTTGAAAATTAATTGTTTGTGACAAGGAAAGGTGGAGATGACAGTCTTTTTTCATGAAATTTTCAAATAAGAATATCCTAACTGTACAGAGCTATTTTTTCCATCCTCTCGAATTTTCTGACTTGAAAGCAATTGGATTCAAATACCCAGCCATAAAAAACATATGGGGAATATTAATACCATAGAGTGTCAGTCCGCTATTTTTACCCCCACTGGCAGAAAAAATCCTACCGGGTACCACCCGCTAGTCGATTTTTTCCAACCACCCCCCATCAACTGTTTATTAATTTTTGAAGAACTTTTTTCAGCTGACGGCCAGGTTTTTAGCCTATAATAAGTAACTATACTATAGTTACTTGTTTTAAGTAACTATACTATAGTTACTTATTTTGGAGGTACATTTCCAAACCCCAAGGTAATTAGCTACCCCTCTCCCCATTTATTATTAAAATTTGACGATTTTTCTCACCCCCTCATTTATTCCAATCCCCTGTTTATTAAATTTGTATAATGTATTTGTAAAATGTTAGTTATAGCACTTATAGTAGAGGTCATTTTGTAAAATCGCTTGACTGTTTTATTAGAAGCACTTGTTATACATTTTTGGAAAGCTAAGGGGTAGGGGAATCGAAATTACTATGTTTCCAATTTTTTTTCGGACACTTTGGTGTGATTTTCGGACAAATATGACGGTCTCAGGCAAAAATCATAGGGTTAAAAATTAATGAAAATTTTAGCTCGAGAAAACGGAGACCTGTTGTATATTTTTGGAAAGCTCTCAAAAAATTAAGATTAGAGATATATTGCAAGTATAGGTGATTTCTGTACCTAACTCGAGATATTAACCCTTGAAAACCGTGTTTTTCAGCCAGAAACAGCTATTTTGTCCAGTTTTTGCGCTTTTTGAAGCTCAATATCTCGAGTTAGGTACTGAAATCACCTATACTTGCAATATATCTCTAATCCTAATTTTTTGAGAGCTTTTCCAAAAATATACAACAGGTCTCCGTTTTCTCGAGCTAAAATTTTCATTAATTTTTAACCCTATGATTTTTGCCTGAGACCGTCATATTTGTCCGAAAATCACACCAAAGTGTCCGAAAAAAAATTGGAAACATAGTAATTTCGATTCCCCTACCCCTTAGCTTTCCAAAAATGTATAACAAGTGCTTCTAACAAAACAGTCGAGCGATTCCAAAAAATCGAACAAAATTCCCCCTACTATTAATTCTACAAGATCTTCATTTTTTTCTTCTTCATTTACAATCAGGGACAAAATATTTGGCACAAAAGGGAAATTCACCGGGGTGTTTTGAAACCACAATCGATTTGTAAGTGCTCTAAAGTAGGTTCGAAGGGTAGAGTTTTAACTCTGAGTTTTAACGCTAGACTTAAGACTTAGGACCTTAGGATCTGAGGATCTAAAAGTTCAAAAATGGTCTAGTAGGGCTTGAAATATAGCCTAGAAACCCATAAATCCCTCCCAGATCAAAATACTTGATGAAATCAAGTTGAAGGCCTAAAAATTGACATTCTCGCTCGAACTTCAATTTTCGAAAAATTGTAAATTAGCCAAAAGTGCCAATATATTATGACCCTGATTGTAGATCTTCATTTTTAGAATTTTTTTAAAGATTTTTTTATTTCAAATTTTTCCACTCACTAATATCTTTCCAATGATACCAAATTTGTAAAGATTGAGGAATTCCTTCAAAAACTATAGGTAAAAGAAAAAAGAGTGCATACTTATCGTGAACAGACTTTAATCACGCATAACTTTTAGATTCAACCCGGGGTGAAAAAGAAATTGTGTATACATGTTAGACTGGAGTCGTTTATAATGGATGTAATACTAATAATAGGGAGGTTAAGTATCAAAGATAAATCTACGCGACGAACGGACCTTTTCTCTGAAAGTTTTTAAGGGTAGCAAAGTAGATGTTATATCTTCTTTGTTCAACAATGAAGATTTTGACGGTTTTTCGTTCTTAAGCTGTTTTAGCCTGGATTCAAGAAAATGCAGGTCCACATGTTTACTGCAGGTTGCGGGTCCAAACCCGTTCGTTCGTCGCGTTGATTTATCTTAGATACTTAACCTCCCTAATAAACACAAATAATGATACGGGATTTAGTTTGTATAAACGACTGGAAGAATCCGGTGTTCCAGCCTTATAGATACCGGGGCTAGCTACGCAGAAACTTGCGTAGCGAGAAAACAATTTATCAAGCAACAACAAACATTCAAAATAAAATCAACTCAAATGAAAAAACTTTTAACACACAAATCCACACACATTTAAATTTTTTTTGAGCGGGAAAAATTTTAATAGCGATATTGACACTTTTTTTTTGTTTGGAGTTAGTGCACAAAGGTTTCTAGACGACTAAAATTTACTTTTTTGCTTTATTTCTACTATGTCTGAATTAGTCGTCTAGCTTGCTAGACTATATACATGTAAAAATCTGCAAAAATTTGCAAAAAAAAATTCTCAAAAAAATTTTCACTCCGGTCCTCAGGACCGGGGTGAAATCAACCCCGGGGTGAGTTCAACCCGCCTAAAAACGATTTCACCCCGCCTAAACATGTGTATACAGAAACAGTTCTTTATAGACCGGAGTGAATTTCACCCCGGGTGATTTTTTTTTAATTTCTACTTATGAAAGGGCGTTGAAAATTTCTGAGAAAAAATTATAAATTGATCTGTTTCAGATAAAATAGATACATTAGAATTTCTTTTTCGACAGAGGAAAAATGTTTCACAATCAGTTCAACAAGAAGAAAAGAAAACGAGACGAGCTTCCACAACCACTCCCACTTCTGGTGCTTCTGATTCCGCGAAAGAAGCCTACGATAAGTTGTTCAATAATGGAACCAAACAAAGACCAGCAGCTAGCAACAGGAAGATAAGACTTAGCTACTCTGGTTCCAGTATTGCAGGTAATGACATATTGGGCCGATCAGCACAATGGTATTCAAATATGCGAATACTACACTTTAACAAGAAAGTATAGTCCAGGAAAAATACTCTTAAAAATCTTCATGGTGAAATTCACCAAAAATATGCCAATATATTATCATCAGAATTTTACAACTGAATCTAAAAGATTACAATTTTTAGAGAGTTTTATTTGTAAATTACTGGCTTTTCTCAAAATTACCCGACACCCCTTTCTCACAGCCCCAGTAGATGTTTTGCCTCAGTGGTGATAAAAATTTCTATCGAAATTCCAATGGGGATAGAAATTCTATTGTTCCAAGTCCAAAAAGTCAAGTTTTGTAAATGCAAGCTTTTCCATTGAATTTTAAGTGGAGATGAAATCAAAAATAATTTCCCAGTGGGGCTGAAAATACCCTACGTATTTTTTTCCACCGTGGGTAAATTTTTGGAAAATTTTCCAGTGGAGCTGGGGTCGCAGCAGGTCTGTGACACATGGGTGTGCCATTCACTGACCTGATTTTATCTTCATTCTTTGCACTCGCAGAAAAATCGCCAAAAGAAAGTCGTTCACGTCACAGCGTGATTTCCATTGGAGAACAGGAGGGAAACGTTGGCTCAAACAACTTAAAGGAATACCGAGCTTTCAATCCTACACCAAGTGAACAACCTATCAACCAACAATCAGATGGCAGTAGTGGTTCTAGATCAGTCTCCTCATCGACAAGTTCCGTCAAATCAATGGTTAGCTCTGGCTTCAATAGATTCTCGAATGCTATTCAAAATACTAATCCATATTCTCGCCATTCACGTTACTCATCTTCAAGAAATGACGATGAAAATCCAATGGATATCCCTTTAGTGGAAATGGCTGGTGATCCAGGAGATCATGATCAGAGAAGAAGAAGAAAAATTGGACCAGAACTGGTTTGAAACAAAGGCTTTCAGATTTTTACCAAGAGATATGTAAAATTAATTAGTCTCGGTATCTATGGCGGGATAGTGGAAATTTCTAAAAAACACCATCAAGTTCGTCAAGTTTCCCATTTTTATTTATTTTAAACAGAACCCAGTAAAAGAAAAATTGCCAGTCGAAGGTTATTAAGTTTCATTCGAAAGAGTTTTGATTTTTCCATTTCATAAGAAGCCTGTACTGAGTGAAACCCAATTAATTTTTGCCTTGTTTTGCATTTTAGTCTATTTGAGAGATAAGCGAGAATGTTTCAATCTGAAATTCATAAAAAATACAGTAATAACATGCTCGTTACGACTTCAATTTGTTCAATCTTCTTCAACAGATGTCAAAGGTTTTGCGGAGATCGCTTTTGACCAACTTGTAGAATTCCTTTTTTCTAGTCCCACAACCCCCTGGATGTCTGGCTTGGAAATAAAGACACCTCTGGATAACCCGACCTGAGGATATCCATGGATTTTGTCCTCTACACCCTGGATATCCAGATATCCTCTCCCTCTAATAAGGTCCTACCTCATGGATATCTGCCGATAGCATTAAACCCCCCTGGATGTCCGATATCCTCAACAGGGGTGGGCACGGGCAATTTCTATAAAAGCCCATTGTTTTTATACATATCTATACTGTTTATTTGAAGGTGTGAAACAAACCCGATGGTTTATCATGTTGTAAATATAAATATCTCTGTACATTTGATTTTTGGGATCAGGTAAGGTTTCCGTGGGCGCTGGTTGAATTCTTTATCAGTTTTCGAGCCAGATAAAGAATTCGCCCAACGATGATTTTACTGACCAGATTTATTGAAAAAAAGCACTTAAAACTGTTAAAGAATTCTCCCAAGACTGTTTAACAATTGACCCAAGACTGTTAAAGAATCTGCCTTTCTGATAAAGCATCTGCCCCAAACCTGATAAAGAATGTACTCCCCTCCAGATAAAGAATCTGCCCACCTGTTCAACGATCTGCCCTCCACCAGATTAAGAATTGACCCAAGACTGTTTAACAATTGACCCAAGACTGTTTAACAATTCACCCGAAACTGTTCAACAATTGACCCAAGACTGTTTAACAATTGACCCAAGACTGTTTAACAATTCACCCGAAACTGTTCAACAATTGACCCAAGACTGTTTAACAATTGACCCAAGACTGTTTAACAATTCACCCGAAACTGTTCAACAATTGACCCAAGACTGTTTAACAATTGACCCAAGACTGTTTAACAATTTACCCGAAACTGTTTAACGATTGACCCAAGACTGTTTAACAATTCACCCGAAACTGTTCAACAATTGACCCAAGACTGTTTAACAATTGACCCAAGACTGTTTAACAATTGACCCAAGACTGTTTAACAATTCACCCGAAACTGTTTAACAATTGACCCAAGACTATTTAACAATTGACCCAAGACTGTTTAACAATTCACCCGAAACTGTTCAACAATTGACCCGAAACTGTTTAACAATTGACCCAAGACTGTTTAACAATTCACCCAAGACTGTTTAACAATTCACCCAAGACTGTTTAACAATTCACCCAAGACTGTTTAACAATTGACCCAAGACTGTATAACGATTCACCCGAAACTGTTTAACGATTCACCCGAAACTGTTTAACGATTCAACCAAGACTGTAGAGTATCTCGTTACTGAAAATCTCATGCCAACGGATAAAAAATGGCGAAATTAGCGGATTTAAACAATAGAAAAAAGTTAACTCTGAGTTCAAGAATCTCCCCTAAATCAGTTTAACAATGTCCCCTAACTCAATTTAACAATGTCCCCTAACTCGGTTTAAGAATATCCCCTTGACTCAGTTCAAGAATGTTCCCTAACAATGTCCCCTTAACTCGGTTTAAAAATGCCCCCTTGACTCAGTTTAACAATGTCCCCCAATGTCCAATGTTAAGGAAATAACCTTTCTAAGGTCCAAAACCACAAGTAAATATCATCTACCCCGTGTATACCTAAAATCTATCCGGAGCTCTGACAATGTTAACCCTTTAAAATCGGAAGACGTGTTTAGTTTATGTGTCCAGAATAATGCAAAATACCAACCACAGACTTTTGGTGATAACTCCTGACCGCTTAATTTAAAGGGGGCATATACTGGAAGCTTTTAGAAAGAGAATAAAAATAGCCTTCTAATGGTACCAAAACGATTGTCTAACTCTCAAGCTACAAGTATTTAGGCCACTTTGAAGTTTTATGGTTATTTCAATAAGAAGATGGACAAAGATGTTCAACTTTCAACTTTTTTTTCACATGTTGAAAAAGTACTATAAAAATATATATACAAGGGAATAAACAAAATAGCTGGAGCAACATCAAAATCATGTTTGGGGGTAGTCGATATTAATACAAGCGATGATGTTGTCGAATGGCTGGTCAAGTCCGTACCAATCTCTGTAATAAAACAAGACAGTCAATAGTTAACAGAGTTTATTTAAATTATTTTTGGATAAAATAAAGGCTTTGTATTAGCTTAAGTAACTCTGTCTCAGATTGGGCATATATTTCATATTAGACCAGAGTCGGCATATTGTCTTTTTTCGCTGAGATAAACAAATATTTTGAATTTTCTTGGTTTTCGATCGAAAATTGCTAAACATCTGTGTCTATTCAATACAAAATAGCTTGTAATTTAAAAAAAGCTGAGTTAGCAAACGAAAACTTTACATAACAAAAACAAAACCTTTAAACATAATTTCTAAAAACTATTAAATTTTTAGTTACCTCCACATGAACTCGTCCATGTAACTTTGAAGATCAACACGCCTGATCCCTTTCATAGCCTTGATTTTCAATTTGAAGCGGTTCCAATATGACTCTATATTCTAAAAATATAAGAAATAGGTTTCTAACGAAATAATCTTAACTTGATTTATGTAAAGTTATAGCTCCAAAAAGCTGGCCCGTTTCGCCCATCTTTGCCATTTTAACTCTAGCTTGTTGGTCTGTAACTTTTGATCCGTTCAGAAATATATGAGAAATTTGAAGACAAATTTCAAACTTCTAAAGAGTAGTAATTATCGCTTACCTGCGTGTGAGCCCCTGTTTGAGGATCTACAAAGTGGTACGTATGGTTAACCGTGTCATGGCCAATACAATTTGGAACGAATTGTGGGAGATTGATGTATGCCCTCCATTCGTCGCTATGGATAATGCTGTTGGCATTTAGGACACGATTGATCACCCCAGTCAAAACAGCGCGATTCCTCCTTGGTACAATTTCCATATATCCTTTGGCGGGTACAAACCTCGTATCGGCCAAGCCAAAAACCCATACCGGATTTTGGGCAACGCGTCCTACTCCAGCCTAAAAATGAAAATAATACTTGTTTATGCATGTTTAAAGACTCTCAAGGCGCACACTATTTTATAAGAACGGATAAAATTTGGTCGAGACTCGGCGCTGTTCTTGACTTTTCGAGACTTTTAGAAATCTTCTCAAATTTTCAAATCATCGAGAATAATAAAATTCCAAACAACGTTGGATATCTAAATCTTCTGATATCCTTAAAATTTTAAAATTTTATGAACTACACGGGTGTTTAAAAAAAACGGAAAAACTTTTTGATGTTATTTTAAAAGAAAATTTGTCGTTTTTCTTCATAACTTTTGAACGAATAAAGCAAATTTAAAAACTCAAAATTTAAGTTAGCCTAACAAATTAAGTCGATAGCATTTGTAAAATTTTTTCACAACTTTTCAAACTTGTTCCGTTTTTTTAACACCCGGTACCTTACAGCTCAAAATCAATTGATCAAATTATACCCTTCGTCTGTGATGAAACTGGCTTTCGTCAATTTGAACGACAAAATTTGCGCCACCACCACCAACCCGGATGGGGTTCCTTTGAAGATCATTTTGACACACTCTTCTTAACTTTTGAAACATTTGAATTACATGGTCCTTGTTGATTCGCACAATATTGACTACTTTCACGCAGCTTATCTTCTTCGACCACAAATATATAATTAAAAAAAGGTCCGGTAGCGATTTTCTTTTCCAGTCTGAGAAGATTGTACCATCCCTGATTCGCAGTGCTTTCCGACATGGTCGGTTGCATCTCCTGAAAATGTACCATAAAATTTTCCAATTCTAATCAAAATCTTAAAATCCTTGTATAGTCTGTCTCAAAATTATGTGGACACTTTATTTTTTTTGATATTATCTCAGCACCCATTCATTCTATATTAAAAAGTTATACACCGTTGGAAAGATAATTTTTTGCAGAATATTTTAATAGATTTAAAATTTTTTGAAATTTGAAAAATGGAGATGAAAAGTGAAGAAGAAAAAATGAAGATTTTTTCTACTGATTTAGAAATCATGAAGTACTGTAATACTTTTTAGAATATATTTAAACTTTGGTGATTTCAAATCTGTGCTCAGTCAGATTTTTCATATCTTTCTTGTATCAGAAGTTACAGTCCCCGAAGAGGGGCTAAAACGGTCTGAAATGGCTAAAATAGACCAATAAAATAAACCAAAAAAAAAACAAAAACTGTTTAACAAAAAAATTAAATAGTCTTACCAGCGGTAACCATCAGTGCATCTTGCATCTCTTTCCATGTGCATTGGATTTTGGCAATTTGGACAATCTTTTCGCACAGAAATCAAACTTCTAGCTTGCAGAAAGTGAATAATTGCTGCCTTATCACGACCAAAAAGTAGGGCACCCCATCTTTGCATGAATCCCCGATGTACTGCATTCGCTGCCATTATGTTACCGTGATACTACTTGAACAAATTACTAGATCCCAATTACTAGTTCAAAAATCCACTACATGCAAATAAATAGTAATTTTCGAATCCTGGGAATCCTCAAATCATTAAGCCTGGTAACTAGTAAAATCGTTTACTATTGTTTATCGTGTAAATAAGTTGGGCAGGGAAGAAAGGGAAGTTTTTTTATTGGGGTGCAATTACATAGCATATTAATAACCGCTTAACTTTTTCTTTGACATGCAGGTGACTAAGTGTCTCTAATTCCAACCAATTATATTCCATAATTGGAATTGGAATTCAAGTTATTTCACACTTCTGGAGCTTTTTGAAAATGTGAAGAGCCGTTTCAAAGGGAGAGTGTTATTCTTAATGTTATACTTTGAAACAACTCACACCATTCCTTGTTCGCGCGTGTGTAAAATAAAACTTGAAATTTTGGCACGATAAAGTCCGATAAATCCATGTTCCCCCCATAAAAATTGTTAAATAACCCCTTCAAAGCTGAATTCCTTCGGAATAATATAACAATAGCATTCGGTTTGAGGTCGTTGTTGTTATTTTCTGCCCGCGCAGTTTGATTATTAGCCCGAGAGTGTCATTTGGGCCCGACGCGAAGCGGAGTTAGTTTAGTCTTTTCGCTTCAATGCAACGACTTCAATAAAGTTCTGAGCGGGCTGCAAATGACGTTATCGCCCTATAACCAGGGCGGTTATTGATATTTTAGCCCTCTGAAGCGCGACGCCTTTTCTCAGCGCGGGTATGACTATTTGAGTCATAGAACCTTTCAATACCGCCCACCGTTCGAATATTTAATGGCTTACTTAATGACCGCTTTATGGATAATAATATGTGTTTATAAATAATATTTTCATTTTTGAGCGAGTCATTTTCATCTTTTTGTTGTTTATATACCGGGTGACCCACGAAAAAGTTCGGACGGTTTTCGTTGGCTAGGGTCTGAAATAAAAGTAATATAAACTCAATCTTTTTTTTAAAAGATAGAGGATGCTCTAACTTAAACTTTGAGCTATTACTTTTTAAATTTGGTTCAGCGGTTCTTCATTTATGAGCTTTTAAAGTCAAAATTCAATTATTGGAAAGTGAAAAAACACGTCAAAAATGAAGTATCAAATTATAATTGTTTTCTTTAACATTGTGTTTTTCGAGTGTGCTGATGTGGGGCTGATGTTTTACGACGTCGTTAATTAGTGTTGTAGGTAATTAAAGTTTGGAAAGTAATAAATTAACAACGAAGTAGATTTATATAAATTTATTGTAAATATTTTTATCAAAAATATTTTGCAAATAGGCAAAATTTGCCTCTTCATGAAAATGTCGCGTCTTATGAAATGAAAGAACAGAAAGTGTGGGTTTGCCTGGAATATGCTAGAGAGTGCATGGTGGTGGTTCTTTTCTAAACGAATAACTTGTTAATAAACTTTGTGAAAGTAAAGAATCTAAAAAAAGTTTTAAAATTGAATAAAAATATCTAACATGCTCTTTTAACGACATTGCTTGATTGATTGATAATAAAACAATTTGATACCTCTTTTTTGACGTAATTTCGCTCTTTCCGAAAAGTGAATTTTGACTTTAAAAGCTCATAAGTAGGGAACTTGTGGGTCAAATTTAAAAAGTAATAGCTCAAACTTTAAGTTAGAATATCTACTTTCTACATATTAAAATTTCAAGCACTTTGAGACATTTTTTCGGCCTCGAGACGCCGAAAACTGTCCGAACTTTTTCGTGGGTCACCCGGTACAGGTATATATGGTTGCAAAAAAAAAACCGCAACCAATTGCCTGACGATTGCATAGCATGAAACACCGTGTAGCAATAAGTTAGTTTATTATTTCAAAATTCCTATTTTCGCTCGATTTCTTTCTTTAGCAATCTGTGAATTTATATTTTATTGTACAGGTATATACATAACTTTAACCCTATTTACCCTAAGCTTTTTTGAGAGTAGTATCCCTAAGGGGGAGGGAGGGTGTTTTCCACCAGGCTTTAATAACTTATGATCTAGTTGGGTTTTAATCGTGAAACTTTGCAGGAATGGGCCTTACAGTATGTGTTCCCAAAAACGGCGATCAAATTTGAAATTTCTCTCAAATCTAGAGGAAAAGAGATTTTACAAAAATTTTTGCTGCATGAAAATCTTTTACATCTCTACTTTATTTCCTGGAAGTTCTTTTTCAAAATTTTCAATTTCAACAATATTTTTCAATCGCTTAAAGATAGGTAGCTTTTTTCTAATGGCCCCCAAAACGGAGGTTTGAAACTTTAGCGATTTCTCGAGATATCTTTAAGATATGAATACAAAATTTTGAACATAGTTTTTGCATTTTCTGAACGTCATTAGATGTAGAAAGTTTCCTATACCACGTTTTCATAACTTATTTTCAATATCCAAGGAGCTAGAGTGAGTTATATGCAATTTTTATCTAATTTAGGTGTTAAAATATTTCCTTTAGACGCAAATATGTTATTTTGAATCTGTCTCAAACCAGCAAAAACATGCTCATTTTTAAGTATAACCATCATTCTTTCAAAATAAACAAAAATCGTTTGATTCTGATAAATCTACAAGTCAGAATTTTCATTTTAATGAAAACCTTCGTTTTGGGGGCCGTCTCCGTTTTGGGCGGGCCATATACTGTACCTTGAAAGGACCTCACAGGAAAAATTTGGAATTGATGACGTCACCGTACAGGCGGTGACGTATCGCGCAAACCTTTTATCAACCGCTGACCAGTCAAAAAATAAGGGTCACTAAAAACGTAATCCCAGGATAACGAGTAAAGATTTTTCAATTCTGTTTTGATTTTCTAAAAGAAGAAGATTTAGAGGCGGTTAGGCGAGATTTCTTTGGGGTATGTTGAAAAAATGCAAAAAAGTGAAATAACTGCCTCCATTGGATTTTTGTACAAACGTCAGGATTTCTCCAAGACTCTTTGTTTGTTTCGTTAGAAAATTCGGCTGAGTATAGTAAAATACATCAGTAATCGAATGGTTCAATTGTTTTTAAAACCAAGCAATTTATAAGTTTTAAAAGTCATTGAACGGCAACATGTATGGTTGCAAAATTCGTAGGAAAATCGCGGCCACCCTTGGAAAAAATAGAAAGATGCCCTTGCATTTCACTTTTTGAAAAGTTTAAAAAGATTTTGGGCTGAGAATAATTGAGTTTTGTCTCAGACTTTTTGTATGTAGGTATAGTAATTTTGGAAATTAGAAATCCTGAGCTTTCCAAAGCTATAAAAAATCTTTCCTTTTTTCCACTTAAAAACGTGTGAAATTTAGCCTCTAAAATAAGTGGCCGCGATTACCCTTGGGTGGCCGCCGTTTGCCTATGTTACCGATGTTTTCTAAAGATCCAGGAAAATTTTACCTTAAGGATGAAAATTTAAAATAATCACATCAAAACATCACAAAAAGATTAATTTACTCAATGGAAAAAAGTATTAGTTGTAATTGCTGGGGGGGGGGGGTTGGAAAAAAATGTAAAACTTACATACAGAAGAATTAGTGCAAAAGAAGGAACTTTCAAAAACATTTTCCCAAAAAATAATAAGCGGGGGGGGGGAATTGGAATGAGAATGTCCTGGGTAAAAAAATTTCGAAAAATTTAATTAGCAGGGGGAGACGTCTATTACAGATCAGAAAGTACAGACATTCATTAAAATTGGCATTACGCCTGGGTGCTCAAACGTCACATACATACAATCGAACTAATCGAAAAATTCTCCCGCTGCAGTTGATATTTTGAAAAATTCTTGCAAAACATTAGATTTTCATATAATCCAACTTACGGGTTGTGACGTTTTTAAGGGTAAGTTTTTATAAATAACCACCGGGGATATTTTCGCACTTGCTAGTGAGTTGCATGCGTCAGCATGTTCGTATGATCACCCCATGCATGGCCTGATGTAATACATACTTAAGGCCTGTTTCCATCGATCGCGCGAGCGTGCACGCTAGGGCAAAATTTCCTAAAATAGCCTATTGACGTCACGAATTAAATTTTCTTGTACACAAAAAGTGTACGCTCTTGTACGCTTTTGTGCTCTTTTCTACGCTGAAAATGTTCAACTTTTTTGAGCGTACAGGAGCGCACATCTCAATTGACAATTTTTTAACCAATCAAGAAAGCGAAAAACTGCTGAGTAAACAAAAAAATGTAAACATACAGATTGTGTATGTTTTTTATGGAAATCAAACATTGATCGCGCGGAGTGTGCGGCCAAATCTATTTTAAGAATTTTGGCCTAGCGTGCACGCTCGCGCGATCGATGGAAACAGGCCTTTAAAGGAAAATATCCGTCATGAGACCTGTAGAACAGAGATATAGTAAAAAATACTTTGGCCAAATATTCAAATGAAAGTTGAAGAAGGTGATAAAATACAACACGAAAACGGCAAAAGAATTCATTTGTTTCGAAAAAATTTATGTCGGTGTGTCGGTGTTTGGCTAAATAATTGTTGGTTTTTCGGTGAATTCAAAAAAAATCGTCGGTATTTCGGTGACACAGATCCTTGTACGCCCACATATTACATAGCATATTAATAACCGCTTAACTTTTTCTTTGACAGGCAGGTGACTAAGTGTCTCTAATTCCAACCAATTATATTCCATAATTTTCTATCTTTCTTTCTAAATTCAAGTTTCACACTTCTGGAGCTTTTTGAAGGACCGACATTATTTGACAGCAATTATCTTGTTATGTAATTGTAGTATTTTGACAGTGTTCAGAAAAAATTGTTTCTACAGTATATAATCTACAGATAATTGGGAGATAATTAATACAACAATATACACGCAGGTGGTGGTAGATAAAAAGAATGGGCCGACAAAAAGTATATTTGATTGGTTAAAAAGATTTCATACGAAAAGGTGATTCCCCAAAACTTTTTATATAAGGATAAAAAACACACGAGAACTTCACTTCACTTAGAACAAAAATAATTTCAAGATGAATTTTGCATTGATTACACAAATCGACGACGAAGGAATTTTAACGTACGAACTAATGCAGCGTGGTGTTTTGGCGAGGTCACGAAGATGTAAAAATAGAAATAAACACGAATATGACGTGGATATGGAGCTTTCAAATAATCAAAAGCGTTGGTAAGTAGTGGATTTATTATTAATTTCGATATTATTACGATAGTTTTTCTGCGGCGGCGGTGGTGGTCAGAAGATGTTGATATGTTTCTTCAGTTATCGACGGCGCTAGATACCTAGCACAGAAGCATACCTTTTAATAAGGACCGTATTTTTCAACTTTATAACAAACTGCCCAATGGCCTTTTTTTCTTATAAGCATCAAATCTATACTCTTAAGAAACTAATCGATAACTTGCGATCCAAGGGAAATTGGCTTTCGGCAATTCGGTTCGAGAATGAGCATAGTCTTTCGATTATACGTATGTGATAATCGAATACTTTAATCGTAGAAATTTTAGCGAGACTAATTTTTTTTTAGCGAATCACGATTTCAAAAGATTTTGCGTGGACAAATTTTAGCGAATACTTGTATTACATTATTGACTATATTCGTTCTAGTATTTCTTTGCACTGAAACCCTTCCTATTGATAACAATGTATCAAGACAATATTTTCAGAAATTTCGCAGGGATAAATTTTAGCGATCTGTCGATTCGACGTGTTTTAGCGAGATTCATTTTAGCGAAAATAGGGAAAACTCGCTAAAACGCTAAAATTAGTCTCGCTAAAATTTCTACGATTAAAGTATACAATCCATTTGCTTTCAAAGGTTGTCCTTCGATCTAATTTGTTGATTTGAATCGTCAATTGGCTTTTTAAAGTGTCTATAATCATTGAATTCAATGTTGCGAGGAGCATTCGTAGGGTCAGCTAATTGCTAGTTACTATAATGTTAATCCAGTGTATTACACTGTCAAACCCCTATACTTTTTTCTGAGTCACCCGGTACAATGGGATATAATGTGAAGAATTCTCCTTCTTTACCTCAGGAGATGTCATGAATGCACCAACACTTACTCTGTTCGAAAAGACTCGTTTTTTGAGAACTCTAATGTCAAATTGTTGATTTGGGTACAAGTTATCGCCTTCTGGAGCCAAGAAAACACAATACGAGTAAGGAATATGATTTATCTAACATTTAATGTTTATGCCTAAGGTTGTTTTCAAGCTAGGCCAGGCAGATGGGTAATAAATTAATTCCCAAAAAGTAATCAGGATCGAGAGCTAGTCACATCTGTATCAGCTATATATTTCTATTTTTTTCGGAATTTTTGGGTTTTTCGGCATTTTGAAAGTAAAATCAGAATATTTTCCCCATTTTCTGATTTTCCAAAAAATATTTATCGAATTTGGCGGAAAAATTTTCCTGAATTCGGGATTTTCCTATTTCTAAAAACCGGATTATCGGTTTAAGTATGTCATAGCCTTCAAATTAAATTTTTTTTTAATTTTTTGCCCAATTTCGAACTATAAAAGAACGAT
>NW_027103770.1:1284421-1311847 GCF_902728285.1 Clytia hemisphaerica | reverse complement strand
ATCCGATTTTTGATTGTATTATTTTTGAAAACAAAACGAAAGTTCGACTAAAAAGTTATACTGATAATATGGTCAAATCATTTCATTTGTAAATTTTGCAATTTATATCATTCGCCGAATAAATTCCCTATAAAGCCTCAGATTTCAGAAATTACTTAAAAAGTACTGATTTTAACAGAGTTTGAACCCATTTTAAGTTTTCAACTATAAAAAGAAACTAACATTTTTATGAAAATTTAAACCTGAAAATTTCAAGAAATTAGGAACAGTCCAGGCTGAGCCAAAATTTACTAGTTCTTGTAAGAAAGCTTTTTACTATTTAGTATACTCACTTTGATTAGTTCAACTTTCTTACTGACAGTCTCTGTAATTGTTTATCGAATTTCAGCTTCCGTTTGATAAATGCTGATATCGTGTTTTCTTCAGGTCATTGAAAGATAATGAACAACTTGTAACAATAAATCAAAGCGAAATTCAAATTACTCAATGCAAAAATGGCGATTAATAAAATAGTATTCTTCACCACACCCCCTTCTCACAGACCCACTGGGATCCCCTTCCCACAGGAAAAACTGTCCAAAATATCATCCCTGGTGGAAAATTGTCCTCCAATTTTTGTCCCCACTGAAAATAATCAAATAAACCAATCCTCACATTTTTCCCATCCCCACTGAATTTTCTGACTTGAAAACAAAAGAATTTAAATCCCCAGGCATAAGAAATGTGCAAATATCAATCCCCATCGTGTTTCAGTCCGTCATTTTTACCACCAAAATCCTCTCAAACTCCAGACAGAAGAAACAAAAAAAACAATTACGCATTAAATCAATAATTTAAAATTAATTATTTTCTGCTTTTTTTTAAACAAAAAAAACTTTGTACACATAAATATGGAATAAAAACTTTAGCTTTATCAATTCTGGCTAAGCCAGCTAAAATGTCAATTAAAAAAAATTAAGAATACTATATGGCTGTGATTACTAAAATTTGGATTTTTTCTTCTTTCATTTTTCGTGCATTCTTACATGAACATTGAAGATTACACACAAAGTGAAAGTTATGGTGAAAGACAAAAGCCTTGTGCAATTTAACAATGCATCCCGAATATGTGCAAAAAATGTTAGAGATTTTTTTACCTATTTATCTTAAAGTGGACCAATTTTGGCCTTGATTTAATTTGGTGAATGTTTATTTTTGTAACATTTAGCAGGAATTTAAATTTTCGAATAGGGAAGTTGGGACCAACTAAATATATGAAAATTACTCTGAAACATATTAAAAAGAGTGCTTTTGTTTAATTTGGCGATGATTAGATTTGGGGAATGTTCAATCTTAGAAATTTATCTACTTTTGCCTAAACTAATCCACTTAAGATAATTTTTTTACGAAATCTCATGGTCTCGGGGCGCGTGGGCGGTGCTGTTATTACCCAAGATTCTGTTAAAAAGAAGTTTAATAATCTGAAAATTGCAAGGAAAAAAATTAAAAATGCTACAATTCGTGATTTACAAAGATTTATAATGAGATAATACATGATAATTCAAGTGGAAAAAAAATAATGAGGAATATTATAGAATAATATATACCGTGATAAAATAACCATAGAATAACATATTGAAAAATAGATTTGAAAAAATATGATACTTTCCACAAAATTATTAAGTTCATCGGATCACATGAGTCCAATAAAAAATATATTTCTTCGAATAAACAGAAGACAAAAAAATAGTTTCTAGTGTTAAAACATTTGTGAAATTCAAAATCTCAATAGTAGTAACCCAAGTCAAAAATAATTGGGGGCTAAAAAATACATAACATCGTTCTAAGACATACCGTGCTAGGATGGCTAAACTTACTCATTCCCGAGGAAACATTTCTGGCGCATTTGAGAATCTTTCCGTTGTTTTTTTTAGGTCATACCGCACCATTAATAGTATTTTTTGCTGCGTACAAAGACAACGAAGGGAAGACAACACACAACAGCCTTGGGACTGGGACTGACCTGTACCCACCTGTTGTAAAGCGGCAATTAATGATATGCACAATTGCAATATCTTCTGACATGACATCAGTCATTCAATACGTCACTTTCAACCAATCAGCTGGTGGGTCCGTGGAAGACATTGCAATGGTGCATAGGAAAGTTTAACGAGAAATGAAACAGCTTAAGCCATCCACGGTACATGATCATTTTTTGAACCATATTTCTCATATTTACACGAAAGAGTTCATAAGGTGTGGCATCATTTGAAAATGACTAGATGAAGATGTTGTAGTTGAATTATGAGTTGTAGAAGCGACAGGGAAGGTGTTGTCAAACATGCTATCCGCGTTGTTAGATGTGTTGTATGTGTTGCTAGCCGTTTGTAGTAAGAGGTCGCTTGGCATACGCGCGAATGGATTGACGAGCGGCCGCATACCAGGGTAATCATTGGGTGAGTTTTGTTGCTCGTACGCTAGGTTAGGACTATTGTTCATTGATGAGCCGGAGCTGATATCACTACTACCACAACTGAGGAGACTTGAATTTGTTGTGTTGATCGTGATAGTGTTGTTGTTTGTATCCATATCTTTCGGTGAAGTGTCAGTCAACATTTGATGCATGGTGCTGTAACTATCTAGGATGGATTGGAAGGATTCACTTGTTTCTGTTTTAATGTTGGTGTTTATGTTGTATTCACTTGAACCAGCCGATGATTCAGACTTCACCGAAGAAATTGCTGTAGAATGAGAAAAAGTTCATAATTAGAATTTGCTCTTCAACGAAAATTGACAAATGCTCAGTCGAGAAATTTAATCAATCTTTACAATGTATAGTTGACGTTCTCTAATTCGATTTCCAAGAGGAATTGGATTTTCATCGAATAAGCGAGCGTATCGAATGGTAGAGCGTGTTTTATGAGAGTTTCTTGTTGATTGTGGCTTTCAATATTATCGAATGATAGATGGAGCTTATATCGAATAAGAGAGCGTCATCTTTATACTTGATTGATTTTTTTATAAAAACATCCAAAGTTTTGAAAGCATTTGGATGTTCTTAATTTTTTGGATTTTAAGCCTAAAAATGTTCATAACATGTTCTTATTTTCACCATTTTGCGATTATTTTTGCCTATTTTCCTAATAAATCGGGTGTGTTAAAGTAAAATGTTCTTAACTTGTTCTTAATATTTTGGTCATTGAAGCCTTATGTTCTTATATAGTCTGTTCTTAGGAAAAAGCGTGAAATAGAAGTTCTGCTATAAACAAACAAAGAAATATGATGATTATATATACTTACATTTAGATCGTTTCTTTTTGGTAACCTTCCCTTGACTTATTTTCTTGATTTTTTCGGTTGCCGGTTCGGTTGTTCCATCTGTTTTCTTTTGAATCTTCTTCAACTAAAAAGCAAGTTGACGAGAATTAGTATTACAATTTCATTCATTGCGATGTTCTACCTGACCCTGGAGTCAATACGTTTTTTGATGGCAAAAGTAGGTTACGAAAATTTTAAGGCTTGCAGACTCCAAGACAGAGGAACAGGTTAAGAACTTTTTTAGGCTTCAAACTAAAAATGTTATAAGAAAATCCGAAGGTCTCAAAAATGTTTTTTATTAAAAAGCGCGTCCATTAACTTCTAATGTGAATCAAGATATTGACCTGGAACTGTGATGATACTTTGTATCACCGTTCGAGTTCGAATTAACGAGAGATAACTTTATTTAAAAAGATAGTTACCTTAGCTCGTTGGTTTTGAAACCATACTTGTACCACACGAACACTGAGTCCAGTTTCATTAGAAAGTTGTTCGCGCACTTTACGACACGGTTTCGGTGTAAGCTCAAAAGCTGCTTTAAAATCTTCACGTTGTTGTGACGTCAGAATGGTTCTTGGTCGTTTACAATTACTTTGACTGTTCCGTAGTTTATCTTGTCCGTTGGGACTTGCTGCACTGATGGTTGACATACTATCGTAATCGTCACTGTCAAAAACGTCACCAACTGAAAAATAAAAATTTGTAATATTTTGAATTAAAACACATATCAAACCTTAACGGTGCGGTCGGCCTTTGAGGGGTCTGGTAATGAATTTACAAGGAGATGACGTCGAAATTTGTCGTTTTATGTTAACGCAATGTCAATGATTTCAGATAATTTGACGTCATCTTCCTGATAAACTGGAACCCAGGCTCCTTACACGAATTTAAAGGTTGATAGGTATATCCATTATATGCACCATTGCAATGGATTTCATAGACCCAATAGCTGATTGGTTGCAATTGACTGATTTTACGTCATTTACAACCAATCAGCTATCGGGTCCGTGAGGTAATGTCAGAAGACATTGCAATGGTGCATATCATGAATTGAATAAAAGCTAACTTTGCTGTCATAGAAGAAAAACTACATTCAACTTTGAATTTTGTACATTTTGAACAACCTCGCAGTGAAAATATTCGTTTCTATCATTAAAACATGCAAACGTTGTTTCAAAGTAAATATATCACTATAATCTCTCGGAGGAGAAAAATAAACTATTTCGTTGACAGAAATTGCTTCCAAAGTTTTAGTTTTATCAATAAATGGATCATGAACACGAGTTGACTTACAAAGATCGGTATCAGACAGAGAAAAGAGACCTTGCATGCCTTTTGCATGAAATCTGATAAGCTTATATCTTATGGGTAGCTCAAATCAAACCCTTTTGTCGCAATCTCAACTCATAATAGATGTCAGCGGTTACTGATGATTCCATATTGAAGCAAAAACTGTCAATACCAAAATTCGATCGAAATTTAAGGCATCAATGAAAACTCCCTTCAGTTTCTTAAAGAATTCAATAGACCCTATTATGATACCTTACTTTCCAAGCGGAGGACTAGGTCTAAGATCAATACACGTTTTTTATAAGAAAATCCAAACATTTTCTAAGCCTTCCGATGTTCTTAACTTTATGAGTTTTAAGCTTAAAAATATTCTGAACCTTTTCTTATTTTTGTGCAATTTCCTAAGAAATTCGGTGTATTAGATAGAGCTTATAAAGCCATAAAATGTTCTTAACTTATTCTTAATATTTTGGCTACCTAAATACTTTCTTATAAAAAACGTGTATCGTCGACCAAACGATATTTAAAGTTCTTCCATTTTAACTGTGCACTGCTTTTTGCTTTTATGCGGGGAACGAACGTAATTAAACCGATTCAAGAACGAGTACACAATAATGGGACTTACTGTCAAATTTTGGGTCAGCCACATTAAAATCAGCACTGCAATACAACTTGCTATCTTTCAGTATAAATTCATCTCCCTTCTCTAACTTGTCACCACATTCAGAACATTTGAAACAGTCCACGTGGTAAACGTTCTGCAAAGCTTTCATCACCAACTCGTTCGGTGAAATAAACACATCACATCCTGAACACTTGCAACCGTGAATCCTGAAAAAATGAAGAAGTAAATTTAGCAAATACAGTGGAGCATTCTTAACTTGAACAAGTTTTCAGTTAACAATGCCTTACTAACTTCACTTCATAGCACGAAATTCCCTTAACTCAAACAAACTTGTGTTCCCAGTGAGCGTTAAGAGACTCCAATGTATGGAACTAGAAAAGGTCTTGGTATCCCTTGGCACAATATAGACAGCTAATTAACACTGTTGATTTTTGCTAATTCGAACTCAAACGAAGAATCTTATTTGTTCGAATGACAGAGAGATTCGAATTATAGAAAGTATTTCAAGAGGGTTTCTTTCTCCCTGACAGGGACTTGAAAAAAGTTTGAATTATAAAGATTCGAATAAAAGAAGTTTGAATAAGACATTACTGCATTTCCACAAAACACTTAATTGCCCACCCTGCGTTTCCTGTAAGAAAACCTACATTTTAATTGCCAAAAATCCAAAAGCCGGACCAGATCTCTAAACACAAACCAAACTGATTTTAAACACGACAAACTCTGATCTTGTAAAACACGACAATGTCGTTGATATTGATTTTAGAAAATCGTTTTTTCCCATGCGAAGAAAGCTATAAAAAACTTACTTAGTCATCATTGCTAAATATATGTTTGTTCTTCGATGGTTAGATAAAAATTTCCCACTACCCCAACAAGAGTATCACGAGGAACTGCAAAAAGAATCGACCAGTCGTCGAAAATAAAGATCTTCCCCCTCTCTTAGTTCAAAGAGAGCAGAACAATGATAAATGTATATACAAACTTTCGCCAGGTTGATAATTTTTAACTTGCTTTTAATTCAACTAATTTGTTCTATCAACAAGCAAAATTTATCCCTAGGTGTTAAAAGATAGTTCGTAATAGATACTCAGGCGGAAAGCGTACCCTTCAAAGATTAATGTTTGAGACACTTGTTAGCAAGCTCAGTCACACTTAATTCAGGGGTAGAAGACAAAATTTTGAAGGTCCTGTGGAACGTCTGTTTATAAAAACAACACAAGGGATTCCGTTTGAAAAGGTAAAGAATAAGATGAATAAAGAAAAGGACATACATCTGTTTTTCGTTTTTGTTCCCTTCAGGGTAGGGTTCGAATTTTGAGGAAAACAAAACAAAAAGTATAGGATCCAGGTGGAAAAAAAAATGTGAAAAAAGGAAAATTTGTTTTCCGCCTTTTCCCTTTTTTCTTCCTATTTGAGTAATTCTTTTTTCTCGCGGGTAATTTTTTTCTCATTCAGTGCGAACCGTTGGCGGTCTGGCTTCGGTGTTTTTCCCTTAAAGGATGTGACAACGTTTTATAAGATTTGGGATGAGCATGAGGTCGTGTCATCTATCCTTCTTCAAAGATAGTCCACTACCTTTGATGATGCTTTGCAAGAACCTCCTCGTTGAAAAGAAAAATCAATCTAATTTTAAATAATTTTTTTTTCGCGTTTCCTTCACGAAAACCAATGTAACCTATCCAAAAAATAAATTTGTTTTGAAAAAAAAAATTGGAAAATCACAAAATAATAAGTATTAAAATATTTATTAATCACCTAAAATCAAAATCCATTATTTCTTTTGGCCCAACTCGATAGAAAGGGATTTGAAAAACTAATTAAAAAGTATTTGATTCCCGACAGAGAAAACAATAACAATCCACATAAAGATCCCAACAAGTGATTCTCAAGTCGAATTCTCCTTCCTTGTTGACTGCTCTTCAATTTTCAATGGGGGCAAAGTCAAAAAAAGTTCTTACATAAACCAAATAAAACAAAGTAAGAAACCAAGAAACCAAATAGTTCGCGGCTCCTAACGAAATAAATATTTCGAAAGAAAGTCGAGTAAAAAAACCTGAATCCAGAAAAGTAAATCAAGAAAAAAGTCTTGGTTATCTAAATACAGTGGGTTTGTAAGAACGTATCAAAAATTGATAAGTTGTATTGAAAATGTCGTAAACTAGACTGACAGCTGACAACATTTGAAGAAGACAGCGGCTAACTTCAAAGCATGAAATGCAACTCAACTATTTACCTTACTCTAACAGAAAAGGCTAGTCAAATTTACATAATAAATTTTGTTTGTAAATTTTTGAACCATCAATTGACTAAGATCTTTTTAAAAAAAACGAGAAATCGTACATAGGCTATGTATCCCAGCTTCTATATTCAATGTGTGACAATGTTTGAATAACCATTGACCCTAAAACTCCTCCATTGATAATTTTTGGTAATAGAAAAGAAACATTGTTCTTTTTTTAATCGCTTTTGATGATTTCCAAAGCCTTAAGGTGTAAAAGGATCGTCATGGTACACCCCCGTCTCACAGACCCTGCAGGATTTTGCGGCCAGTGGAAACTCGCTGAAAATTGATAATTTTCCCATGTTTTTTATGGCTGAGGGTTTAAATTCCAATTAGAAATTTAGAAATGGAGGTGGAAAAAATAGCGTAATGTATGCAGTGAGGATTTGTTTTTTTGATTATTTTCAGCGAGGACAAAAATTTGAGTATAATTTTCCACTGGGGCAAATATTTTGACCAATTTTTCAAGTTTAGAGGGGTCCCGCCGGATCTGAAATAAGGGATCGATAAAGCATTTCAACATGCTTTGACCAATGACGCGAAAAATAGATTTCGTAAAAAAACCAAACACATTTATCCTCAGAGTAGGGTATACTCTATCTGAATTTTCATAAGTTTGACCAAATTTTTAGCTCCTAAAATTAGACACTTGCAGTCGAAAGTTGGCTAAATTAAGCCAAATAAAACATTTCTGTGAGATGTTTCTGTCATATAAAACGAAAAAGTATATAGCTAGTAGTGAGCTGCAGAATGCTTATTAACGTTTCGTGAAATTGTGCTAAGGGGTAAACAGGAAAGTCAGTGATCTGTCTTGCCACTCCTTTGGAATTCATTCTTTAGGGGACCCCTGGAAGTTCCCACCACATTATAACCAGTGTGCCAGAATAGCACAAAGTTTTAAACTTCAAAATAATTATAAGTAACTTATAAGTATCTTTCCAACTAATAGTATTATCATCGGTTAAAGAGCAGGGACTACTTTTCATATAATATCGTGATTTTACACTAAACTTAAAAGTTGGATTCCCAAACACCTTATCGCCATAGCAACCATAGTATTAACATAAACAAACAAGAATTAAGAGGATGATTGTACTAATAACAGGATTTTGTTATTTCAAAACAATGTCTCTTGGGACTTCTTTTTTATTTATAAGAAAATCTAAACCATCGTAAGATTTAAAATCGATTAAAATCGACTCAAATTGGAATCGATTTCATCTCACTTAAATTCCACTGTTTTTTATTTATTTCGTATTTCTTTAACCAATTTCTTCGTCATTTCTCGTTATTTTAAGCGGAGCCGCTTTACACAATATATCGTTTTCACAAGATTTTATTCTTAATATTCTTATATATTCTTGTAGTGGAAAGTTAGAGTTTGACAAATGGAAACATTAGGCAAATAGTGTAACAGTAAAAAAAGTATAAACAGCTGAATTTAATGTTGGCTATTATAGTCTCATTCAAAACCTATCAACACTTTATTTTTGAAGTTGAACTCCCACACAATCAATCAATTGGAAAGAAGAGGCTGAATTTTCAAAGTTAACCGCTATTTGTGCAGAGGGCAACTTTTTAAAACTGACCATTATTCAAGGCATTTCATGTAATGTTAATATTTGTTGATTTGTATGAGAAAATCAAGTGGAAGGGTCAGATGATAGACTTACACGTTTTTTTATAAGTACATCCAAAATTTTCAAATGTTCTTAACTTTTTGAATTTTAAGCCTAAAAATGTTCTTGACATGTTCTTATTTTCATCATTTTTGTGAGTATTTTTGTCCATTTTCCTAAGAAATCGGATGTGTCGTCCACAAAGCCTTAAAATGTTCTTTAGTTATGTTCTTAACATCTTGGTCATCGAAGCCTGTTCTTATATAGTTTGTTCTTATAAAAAATGTGTATGTACTAAGTAAAGTAAAGCAAGAAACAAAAAATTGTCCATTTTTTTTGAAAGCTCAACAAAGCTAACAAATATGAAGTTCACACTTCGGTGTGACTATAAATTTTCTTAACATGTATAATTTCTATGACAACCTATTGTTAATGAGGGGGGTGGTTGGAGAGAACTTTTTTTCTTGATAGGTTCTAGTTCCTGTTTTCTCAGACTAAACTATTTTTTACATAAGATTTACATAAGAACAATCCTATAAGAACAGAGGCTCAAAACCGTCAAAAAATAACAACAATTTAAGAATAATACTGAAGGGAGTTGTTGGAAAGCCGTTGGAAAGATATTCTTTTCAGTTTTTTTTTGAAAAGTTAAAACGAATGGATGAACAACAAAAATTCAGATAAAAAGATAAAGATTTCTTCTTGTAGTTTAAATTTCACGAATTTTAAGAATATTTATAAACCTTGCGGATTCAAAATCTGTATTCAGATTTTTTGGTTAAAAAGTCATTCTCATTTTGTTGATGTGATTTTTAGCCACTTTAGTAACACTCCGAAGAAAAATCTGGGTACAGATCTATAAATCTTTTAAAAAGTTTATGTAATAAGGCAACACTCAGAAGAGAGCTGTTATCTATTGAAAATTTCCCAACATAAAACTTAAAGTCTACAGAGTATTCGTGTAATATCACACACGACTGGTCTTGGTACTAAAGTCCCCGTTTTGATTTTTCATAACAACAAAAAGCATAATTTTTGGGGCACCCTATCAAGAAAGGATATCAGAAACATTATAGATACATTTGTTGTAGATTAAGAGAACGGTTGAAAAAATCATGCTGTGAATATTTCTAGATAAGTGATATTTCATACGTTTGCGATTATACCTTTTTTTGTAATGTTTTAATCCAATCAAGACTTAATTCACATCCATTCTTTTTGTTTTAAAAATCGCTTTCAAAAAAAAGCTCACTCTATGATGTTCCGAAAAAATACAGTCTCAATAAAAGCAATGAGCCGCCTTTTAGACCCTCTTCAGTCAGACAAATCATAAAAGAAATGCAAAGCATTTAGGGTAATCAACAATGCATTTAGGGTAATCAACATTGAGATTGAAGTTTATTTGCCTGTCTAAAGAAGATTAATACTCAAACGACGGGATGTAAAAATCTTGATTTAATGACCAAATGACAATTTATCACATCAATTTGATATCACGGTTTTCAAAGAATGCAATCCATGATCACTCAAGTAGAAAAAGGGGGAGGGCAACGTTTAGTCACGCGAAAAAAATAACGTATTAGATTTACTTATAAACAAAAATGTTAAATGTATTTCAAAAGAGGTTATCCCCCTAAAAGAACATTTTTAGTGTGGCAAATAAGATTTTTTTGTAAGCTGACAAGGTATAACTGTCATAACTCATTTGCATTATTATAACAGGCTTAAATTTAAAGACAGCATCGTTAAAATTGAGACCTGTCAAACAATTAGTTAACTACGCACACGACATATATTTCGACATTTGCCCAACTTAATACA
The DNA here is from genome assembly GCF_902728285.1 of Clytia hemisphaerica. NCBI lineage: Eukaryota > Metazoa > Cnidaria > Hydrozoa > Leptothecata > Clytiidae > Clytia > Clytia hemisphaerica. The sequence goes on along the minus strand of NW_027103770.1, from coordinate 1,300,911 downwards.
CATACACGTCACAGATCAAGTGAGATCCCCTCTTCTAAATGGACAAATTGGTAATTTCGTCAAATTTCGACAATTTCGTCCCCGGTAAAAAATTACCATACAATTTCAGCCCCATTGAGAAACTGACTTAATTTCATCCCCATTTGAAATCCAATGGAAAAATAGCACTTAAATGGGGATCCACTGAATTTTTTCGAGCTCGGAACAATATAATTTCCATCTCCATTGGGATCTAGATAGAAATTTTCATACCTACTATGGGAAGATCTTCCAATCAGGTATAACTTGTCAATGGTCTTATGCTTGATTTTTTATTCCTTGAATTTTGACCAGCGGGTATTATAAGTGTACAATGATTAATGAATTCTCTATATGGGCCTTTAGAGCAATTCGGATAGCAACTTAGAAACAGGCCATATATTTCTTCGATGGCTGACTTCCAGTAAAGGATTCGTACTCCTTATAGTACCTGCGGTTTTAATCGGTGATTTATAATATTTATTTTCTAGTCTCTTAAACAATGCCTTTTTTCCCATCATAATTCGAAATTTACTAGGGTCAAAAGAGTCCTTTTAATCTAAATCACTTACCGTAAGATCGTTAAATAGGTGGGTATAGTGGACTTTTTTGTTGAAATTGAATTATTTTGCATCTCTGCTACCGCTACCCGATTATCAAAATTGATCACTGAATTATATTTTGTCGTCATTTTTATACACCCTAAAATCAGTTGTCTTTCTAGATTAATTTTCCGGAAGGAAAACAGACGAAAAGGGATCACAATTACAGGGTTGAATGATTACACATATTTGTCTTTTTGTTTTGAACCCATTTTGAGCAACTTTGATTGTTCCGGATCTTCGAATCGACTACCGCAACCAAGTCAAGTCTATTGCTGTTAACTTAAAAGCCAATCTCCAAATCAAAATTCATTTCTGTCTACATCTTCTAATACCTATTTGCAATGTTTTAGAGTGAATTTTTGAATAGGAGGATGATTGAAAAAAATCATCCAAAAAGGTCGACTCTATCTTTTGCTGAAGGCTGTGGTAAGGAGGGGGGTTAAGGGTAACCATGAGAAATGCAGTCCTTTAATTAAGACTCCTTGAAAGTGTTTTTCTTGATTTCATTTGATTTTATTATACACTAAGTAAAGGTTAACATATTCTGGTTTTTATACTTGAAAAATTACAAGTCATAGTCTAACTATTGGAAATCTGAGATACAGACTCATAATGGAGACATTTGAAGTTTGGCATGCAGACAAAAACATGAAAAACACACCCATGCAAAGAATCACAACAAAATGCTGAGATATCAAAAATCAAGCACTTGATTGATAATCAACTTTGGTTTAAAAAGGATAATCAGAAATAAGATGTTAATGCATGTAACAGGCTACTATTGCCTTGTTAGAAACCTTTTACCAAAATGGTAGCGAAAGAAAGATATACAAATGGACTGTAAGAAATGACTCAGCTTAAGTCACTTAACTTGGTCTAGTTAAAAATGTAGCATCTCTGCTAACCATGAGAAATTTATAGTGAAGGCGTATCAAATTCTTTTTTTTTCATCAAATCTGATATGAGCCAGCAAGAATTTTCATGTCTGCACGCAACAACTAAAAGTCTGAACATTCCTTGGAAAGTTTCTTTTACGAAAATACAATAAGTATTGCTGGGAGAATTCAACACTCCCTTCTCACAGACCCACTGGGACCCCTTCCCACAGGAAAAATTGACCAAAATATCGTCCCCGGTGGAGAATTACCCTCCAATCTTTGTCCCCGCTGAAAATAATCACCAATCCTCACATGCTATTTTTCCTATCCCCTCTGAATTTTCTGACTTGAAAGCAAAAGAATTGAAATCCCCAGCCACAAAAAATAATGGAATATCACTCGAGTTTCAGTCCGTTATTTTTAACCCCACTGCCTGAAAGAATTCCACCGGGTCTGTGAGAAGGGGGTGTAATTCAGAAAGAGTGATTAGAATATGATATTTCGTGATCATTAGCAAAAATAAGCCTCAATTTGGCCTCTTCCCCGTGCAATTTTTTGTGGTCATACAAATATTGGGCCCATTTAGAAAGCCCTTATTGATACATATTTTGTAAAAATCCAATTGTATCTCAAATACAATCTATGGGATAGCAGAGACCAGTCAAGACTCAAACAAAATGTAGGAGTTCTTAAAAAAATGAGAAAGTGTATTGAAATTGCGGTAAATAAATCTGGGAAAATTTTTATCCAATAATAAAATACGTTAAAGTATTTTAAAGGGGAAATCAGGAAGAAAATGTTACATAGCTTTTTTCAAAAAATGTCAAAAACGACAAATCTGAAAATAGTCTTATTCTGAGGAAACACTCAGATACATAGCAAATCCAAAAGTGGATTAAAAGCATCATTCTCTGATATTTTGAAAAGATAAAAGTATTTTTTTTTCGATGTTGTATTAGATCGACTTAACAAGCTCAAAAAGCAACTCAAAAACAGAAAAAACGTTGTTTTTTTCTCTAACAGATTTTTCGGTAGATAATACCTTTAACGCCTGAAGGATCAGTAGCTCGGTTGTAATTTGTATAAATAACATAAACTTTACGAAAATAGTAATCATTTTCAGGAATTAAGGGGTTTACATTTAGAAATTTTAGTCCATTATTTAAAATTCTTGTTCAATTTCTTTAACAGATAAGCTTAAAAATTATTTCGAAAATATGAGCATATTTATTATGAGGACAGAAAATCTGATTAAATGTATCGTTTATAATTTCTTTTAAGTCAAAATATCACATAGAAATTGAAGTATCAAATAATTCTTCAAAATATGAGAAGGGAAAATGAAGAAGAATAAAAGAGGATTGAGAATTTTATCAAGGTATGAAAGAGACTTAATACGTTTGTGAGTCAAAAATAAATAATGTATCAAACGGTTTGGGGTTTAGATAGCCAAGGCGCCTCTTAACAGCTCATCTCAAGAGAGAGAGAGGAAAAAGGGAGATACGCCAGAGCTTTGAGAAATGAGCAAAGTGAGAGAATGTGAGTAAACAGTCAATTTCCGTGCCTTGTGTTAAAATACATTAATCACTGGATAAGCTGTATACCATCAAAAAGATAAAAACCTATGACTGAAAAATCTCCGCTTATACAATAATTCTTTTTGAAAAATATCATCTGACATTTTGTCTGTGAATAATAGTTCAGTTTTTTGAAAAATTTATTTTTTGAATATTTTACAGACCGTTTTATGGCTCAGGGTGAACGACCGTAGGTGCAGCCCTTAAGGGTCCTTTTCCAAGCTTCCCAAAGTACACTGTAAAGGTCGGAACGAGCATTTTGAATTGAGTGTCCCCGGGCTGTTCAACTCCACTTCAGGGCATAAAATTACATGTGGGAAGATGCCACGTTTAAATGATTTTAATCTTAAGGGAGTGTCTTGGAAGACTATAAAAAGGTCACGTGATTAGATTAGCACAGAAACAAAAAAAAGGAACCGAAAAAATGTCACAACGAAGGTATTTTTTTGAACGTTGTTGTGCCTTTTATCAAAAACAGTTACTCTCTCATTGTGTCAACGTTAATCTTCACAGATTTAACATAATTCTTCAGTAACCACATTTTAATCCTAATTGGACTTGAACGCTGGCATGTATGAGGTCAGTACATTGTGTAAAGGATTAGTTCCCCAGGGACTTTCACAAAAAGAAAACTATTGTTTAGCTCTAATACTCACGAATAATAGATCTCTGCTGTTAAACTTTTTTTTGTCATTTTTGGTCTCATGTTTTGCTTTCAATGTAGAAAACTTAGGCGTATTAGAGTAGGCGTAGACATCCACTTTCAGTGTAGATTCTAGAAGCCTTATTTAAATACCACAATCAAATCAACTGTGTAAAAAGAATTCGCAAAACTTCGGACCCAATTCTATGGAATTGCTGATTAATTTTAGCTCTAATTAGAATTAACTAATATCATTAGCATCATTCATCGAGAAAGAGAACATTTTTCTTTTATATTATGTTTTAAAACATCAATCGCCACCTGCAAAAAGCGCAGTTTTTTAAAGGGACTCTTCTTCTTTACTAAAGATAACTTTAGCGGTCAAATTAATCCCACTTCAAATCCCGAGACGAAATCACGTAAGCTTATCTTTTTTGTCGTTCCCTTTCGATGAAAATCGGCTTTTTAAGGGGACATTTTGGTCGTCTTTATAGTCGGGGTGTTGCGGTTATGAGCAGAAGCAAACATTCGTAAAGGACTTTAAAAGATCAACACAACACCGTCTGGGTTTGTTTTTTTGAAAGTGCGTCAACTTTTATCATTCAGCGATAGAAGCCACAGAAAGCTGTCTATACCATAAGGGTCCGAAATAAAATGAAAGAATATCCGGGGAAAAGTTTCTTACTCATACACGACCCAGTTTCTGTTGCTCTTATTTTTCGCTGGTGTCAAAATTACAAAAGAAATTGCACTTTGTTTGAATTTCTGTCGTTTTTTGCATTTTCGATATGTGCTAATCCAAATGAAGGTTTTAAATTTCCAAATAAAAGAAGGAAAAAAAATGGTTCCTCGATTCAAATCTCCAAAACATCGAAATCGTGATAAATATCAAAGTTTCAAGCATATTTCAATCTTTATAGTACCTTCTCGAAGTGAAAGAAGACACAACCATTTTCATCCGAATGAAGGAATATTTGTCACTTTCAAGCCAATTTTCGCTTGAAATTTATCTTTTTAATTCAATGATTCGCGAATGTAAATGTCGGAAATTTCGCGAATTTTCGACCTCGCAAAAGTTTTACGCCTAAACAATAAGATAAAGTGTCGAAAGTGCAACATACCTTGTATAATCCGATCGGCAAAATATTCGACCATCTTTGTAAAAACAGACATCTTTGAGACCGATATTACAGACACAACATGTTAAGCATTCTTCGTGCCAAAACTTTTCGTTGATTTGTAAGAAGAATCTTTCCGTGATGACAGATTGACACGCAACGCAAAAGCGTGATTCCGTGCTTTCGGTTTCTTCGTCTGTATGTAAAAAGAAGAGAAATAAAATGAGGAGGAATTTAATTTCGGACGTAAATTTTTGAGCTCTTTTTATCAAGTGAAGCCAGAATTTGCACGAACTGTTTGTATTAAAGGGTAACCCCCGAAAATAAAACGAAGAAAAATTCCGGCATGAATCTTTAATTTATTTTCATCAAGGTCCAAATCAGTTGAATTTTTGTATTCAAAGATCAACCCCAATTACCCTTACGATTTTCAGGAAATCGATTTTACTTCACTTTCTTGTGGGGATTCATTGCGGATAATTTCAAACATTGCATCAAAATTTTAGCTGCATTGGTATCGAAAGTCATTAATTTGGTTTACAATAAAAATGACGTCGAAAGCATAGGAAGATTACTTAATCACGCATCTCCTATTTAATAACACTGTCTGGTAGGTGACAAAAGAAGAGTAGCCAGCTCTTGCCAGGGTCAGTGTAAAAGAAACAGTTGACAACAGTGCGCATGTCTTCAACGAAATACGCGTGATATATCAGATATCGTCCACATTGCGAAGTTGCTGTCTACTTAAATGTTTTCGTGCCATAGTTATGCAATACACCTATAAACTTTCAAAACGCAGAGTAGGAGACTGAGTTCGAGTTTACCAGGAAAGAAAAGCGTCAAAATCCCCCAATTCGTTGCATAGGCACTCTCAAAGACAAAGAATTTAGACGTCATTTCTTTTTAAAGTCATTACCAGTCTCCTCAGGCTAAGCTTGGAAAATCCGGCTATTGTCTAAGAGCGTGATTTTTTTCCGGCACTAAAAAATTGAAAAATCTAGCCTAAATGTTAAGAAAAAGAGCAAACCCCCAACCGGCACAAAACGTTCTTTCAATATTCATCTAACGTTATATAGACGTTGTGAGCATTGAGGGAATGTTAAAGCAACGCGATAAGCGTCAATAAACTTACCAGAGCTATTGGAATCACAATGACCTTGTTGGATTTGTACTTTTCCGTTCATTTCAACCAAAACCATCTTTAGTTGTTCTTTTCGTTTGAAGTAAAATAAAGTTTTCACCTGAAGAAGTAATAAAAAGGAAGTTGGAGTTACTGCGAAGAATCGAGAGCTTACAAAACAAAAGAAAATCTGAAATTGTCATTAAGATCATAAAAAACTATCAGAAGAAATGAAAAAATATAGAAAACATGGAAAATTAAAACTTGATTGATATTCAAGAGCTGGAAAATGGATGGATGAAGAACTTTGAAGTAAAAAGCAAAATCAAAACACCAGTTTAATCCTGTAAAATAGCTGTCGAATCTAAATTGCAATATTTTTTTTCAATCACGCTCCGAAGTACTTCGTAACTCAGTTAAGGCTCATTCTTCATCCCGTGCTTTTAGTGACAAAACAAAATATGTAGAAACCCACCAGTAATTTAAGGAATAGGAAGTTTTTAAAAGCAAACTGTAATGAAAACCACAATATCTCTGTACTTAAAAGTCAGAAATCAAAACCTTGCCTAAAAATTATTTTCCAAAAGCACAGGTGTTTTCAACCAGCTTCAAACGCTTTGAACCAAGCTTCTCTCAACTAGCTCCATAAAACGCACGATATGAAAAGGGTCATAAAAGGTCGTGATATTTAAGACAAACAGCCGGCATCGGCATCAAGCAAGTCAACGGAAAAGCAAAGAATTTGAGCGAAATACCAGACCCCATTTTTTGACACAGGTCCACTAAGTATACGCAATATTTAACAAATAAAAGGAGACAGATTTTTAAAATGAAGAAGTATTTGCTCAATATTTTTACATGTAGACGAATAACAGTTTCATTGCAAAGAAAAAAAGACAATTCTACTTTCTAGAAACATAATAGTTTTAAACCATTCGACCTTTATTTCATCTGATCAAGAATGGAGGTAACCATTCCCCCAATTTTCACACATCCTTGCTATGTTTCTGCTTTGTTTGTTTTTTTTAGTTCTATCCCATGCCTCTCCTTTTTCTCTCTCTCTCTTTCGCTCTCTCTCATAGCCAATAGGAAAGGTAATAACATATTCATCTTCTAAGACATGTTAGACCGTCTTACCTAATGGATTGACAAGGCGAAAGATGCGAAATACCTTTAGGAGTTCAAGACTTTTTTTTGTATTCGGGACCCCTTTGAAAAAGATACTAAGCAACACTGTACAAATTTTGTCAAACAAATGAAACAATAGTATTGGTGTAAATATAGATGCAAGTAACAAATAGTCGGTAAATTTTCACACCCAAACAATTTCAAACATGTTTAAAAGACTGTTTAAATATCAAAAACAAAAAAAAAATTCTAAAAAGAAAAAAATGTAACTTTAAGCGCGTAGGTAAGCCATCTATCCCAACATTTCGACACATCGAGTTAGTCTTTTTACAGTCACTCGCTAACTGATGAACAATCTTAAACAATATTGAAACTCTTCCATTTTTTTGTCTTGCGAGGAATAAAAGAAAAGAGGGGAGAACAATAGGTGGCACCCTGGGTGGAATTAACAGAGAAGAAAAAATAAAAGGCTACCACTATATAACCACAACGCTAAAATGTATAACAAAATAACGCTCAGGCCCATATACAGCCGTATTATTAAATGAAATAGAGATGAAAAGATTGTATAGCTGGAGGAACATGAAAATGTTAAAATTGGATCGACTTTACTAATCTGCAGATTAAGTTCAACCATTGTTCCTCATCAGATTGTCTTAATCCTTATGCTACAGAAAAGGGCAGTCTCCCCCCTCCAAACTCATTGTTCACAAAAATAAAAAGAACAACAAAAAATGATACACCTTAGAATAAAATGAAGAGGGAAATATAGAAATAGATATACATTTTTTTATAAGAACATCCAAAAATTTTGAAGCCTTTGGATGTTCTTAACATGTCCTTTTTTTCGCCATTTTTGAGCATTTTTGTCTATTTTCCTAAGACATTGGGTGTTTTATAAGCCTTAAAATGTTCTTAACTTGTTCTTAAATATTTTGACCATCGAGGCCTTATGTTCTTATAGTTTGTTCTTATATATAAAAACGTGTATTTAAAAGGTTCAGCAAACAAAAACAATAGCGCTGAGAATAATAGCATCAAAAAACCCAGTGTGATTATTGCTTGACAATGATTAGGGGTCTTATTTAGGCCCGGCGAACGGCGAATTTCGCCGGTCCAAGGCACGAAAAAAAATACAATTCACCGTTCGAGAGGTTCGGTTCGCCGCCTCAAGTACATATTTACGCTAATCAATTTGCCACTGTTGCCACGGTTGCCACTGTACTTGCTTAAGATTCGCCGGCCTAGAATCTAGAAATGGTCAGAGTTAACTTTTCAATCGCCAGCCTACCAAAAACAAAAGCAAAACCCCTGAATGATGATTCTTTTAAAAGGAATAATGAAATATTTGAAAAACTTGTAAACAAATCAAAATGGAAAGTGAAGCAGATACACGTTTTTATATAAGAACAAACTATTTAAGAACATAAGGCTTCGATGGCAAAAGTATTAAGAAGACAAGTTAAGGACATTTTAAGGTTTTTCAAAAAGACCTATTTCTTAGGAAATCTCATAAAAATACTCATAAAATGTTGAAAATAAGAACATTAAAAGATCATTTTTAAACTTGAAACTAAAAAAGTTAAGACAATCCGAAGGCTTCAAAAATTTTGGATGTTCTTATAAAAAAACTTGTACTGTGTAGTGTGTAGCAAGAAAGTATCATTTGTTTGCAAAGACTTTGACAGGTTGCAAATTTTTGCACTATTTCTTCAAAAAAAAATCCTTTTCTTCTTTCTTTCAATGGGAATTCCCGTAGTGTCGGTAGGCTTTTTAGTAAAATTGTTCTGTTTTTGAAGTGGTGCGCAATGCCATTCATGTTAAGGGTTGCCATGAAACTAAGTGTAAGGTCGTAATTAAAGTATGCTTTTGAATGTGAAGGCACCGCTTGCCATTTTAGCGTCTGTTGTTTTTCACACTTTCTCACATCATGAATGAATTGAGGAAGTGAAACATGAGTATCACACACTTAGTCTTTTGTTTCGCTTCTAACTTGTAGAATATTAGCTTTTTCGATTATTTCTCAGAAATAATTTTATACTGGAAAGTTTCTTCACTCTTTTGTAAAAGTCCACGAAGCTTTTCTGCAAAACTAGCCTTACACGTTTTTTTAAAAGAAAATCCAAAATTTTTGAAGCCTTAGGATGTTCTTAACTTTTTGAGTTTTAAGCTGAAAATGTTTCAAACTGTTGTCCTCTTATCAAAACACCACAAGCATTTGTCTTGTTTTAAATTTCTGATATCGAGCGAAATAACAAAAGATGAAAATGACCACCACTGAAGCACACCAACATGCATTAAAACCAAGATTGTCCTTTGTATCACTAACCAACTTCTCCATATAAAATTCCATGGGAGTGAAAATGTCTGGGTTTGTCTGCTGGTTATGTCATACTTCGCTTTAGTTTAAACCTGTAGTCGAATTTCACAAACAGTAGAAATTCATATGATTTAATTTCACTCCATTATGCAATCAAGAGTAAGCAAAGGTTTCTTCGTATCATCTATCAGCTTATCAAAAACCTTCCTTATTTAATGACCTAACCAAGCTCAATATATGTAGAATTGGTAAAATCTGCATGACCCACACATTCTGAAACAGATTTAAGAAAACTTCCCACTTTTTTAGAACAACACATGGTCATACACGTTTTTTTATAAGAACAAACCAAGAAGAACATAAGGCTTCGATGGCCAAAATCTTAAGAACAACGCACCCAATTTTTTATGAAAATAGGCAAAAATATTCACAAAGTGGTATAAATAAGAACATGTTAAGAACATTTTTAGGTTTGAAATCCAAAAAGAAACGTGTACTTTCTGAAAATAAACAGGCATTTACTGTGATTGTAAGAACCTTAAGAACTTGTTAATAAGTGATTATCGTAGCTTTCCTGGCGAATACACGTTACGTTGCCTTTCTAAGAACATCAAAAACTTTTAAAGCCTTCGGTTATTCTCAACTTGTTAAAATGTTCTTACTTTCACCATTTTGGTAAGTAATTTGGAGTAATTTTGAACATTTTCCTTAGAAATTTACTTTTTATTTAAGAGTCTGCAAAGCCTTTAAATGTCCTCAGAATGTTCTTAATCTTCTTGGCCTCGAAACCTTATGTTCTTATATACTTGTTCCTATAAAAAAGCTCCTTGAATCAATTAAAACACTTTGAAGACAAAACCAACAAATGAAAGAACCTTTGATCTTACAATTCTGGCATTTGCTAAAAATAGACAAAAAGAACGGCCACGTGACCACGGCCCCGACCCGGATAGTTTGTCCACCTCATCGCCTTTGTTCATCTTTGTTTATTACGAAGATTAACGACTCATGGTTCAAAGAACGATAAATTACTCATGCGTGTTATCAATGCAGGAATTTTCAGTCGCACTCGCTATCTTCCTGAAGAAATAAGAAATGAAATGAAATGATGAAAAACGTTATATGACACAGTACAACCAAAATCTCACGCTTTTTGACACACAATAAGAATTTCCTATGCCAGCAACGGGACAAAAATCCGGGACAATTATTATTTTTAACCTTTTTGTCACACTTTCAAAGCAAAACAAAACAAAGAATTTTATATATATCCTTTCTTCTTTTATTGTTCCATTTCGCCAAACTTGCACTAAGTTCTATCAATTCTAAATGGGAAACAAAAATTAGGAAAAGTGCTCATGAAAGAGATGCCGACAGAAATTCGATATTTTGGAGTATAGCCTTTAATCATATCTTATTACTATTATTATCTTTTTTTATTCAAAAGGAAAAGAAATGAGAAAGAAAGAAACGAAACAGTACAATGGCAGATTTGGTATAGTATTCCAAACGACCTGTAGTGAGATAAGAAATAGACGTTTTTTTATATAAAGAACATCTAAAAATTTTGCCTTAGGATGTTCTTAACTTTTTGAGTTTTAAGCCTAAAAATGTTCTTAACATGTTCTTATTTACACCATTTTGTGAGCATTTTTGTCCATTTTCTTTAGAAATTGGCCATTTTAAAGTCTGCTTAAAATGTTCTTAAATTGTTCTTAACATTTTGACCATCGAAGCCTTATGTTCTTATATAGTTGGTTCTTATATTAAAAAAAAACGTATAGAGAAGCCTATCGATTATCCAAGTTAAGGACATTTTCTTTTTTACATCCCATCAATAAAGCGAAAAGAAGAAGGACTTAAAACGATAAAGAAATGAACAATGTAACAGAAATTGGTATATTGAAACAAATAAAATTATATAAAGAAATGAAGATGAATATTTAAAGAAAAAACAGTATTAAGCCCAAATCTATAAAACATAACTGTTGTTTCAAAATTTCGAGAAAACGTAACTTTTTCCCTTCTTTTTAAAGCTTTGTTGATTGGGAATTGTGTCAACTCAATATCTGTGTCATACCATAGTTTATATACAGACCTACAAATGCTACAAATTCAAGTTCGCGGGCGGCATCTTTTTAAGTCTTTTCTTATTTTCTCGGGTTTCCTAACCATGGGTCCGTATATAAACTATGGTCATACAATTCATGACATACTACAGACCACACTACTTATCTTAATAGAGGAATTTACAAATGACATTCTTCCCAAACAGTTAATGCAGAAAATCACAAGGGTTTGTTTCCATAGACATTCTATTCATGATATGCACAATTTATTGCAATGTCTTCCACGGACCCAATAGCTGATTGGTTGAAAGTGACGTTCACCTTTCAAAGTCTCTCTAAGGGTCGCAAAAATCAAAAAAATTTAAATTAGGCTCTCTAAGGGTCGGGAAATTCACTATTTCTAGTAAGTTTTTATGATTTAGAGTGAAAAAATTGTAAAAAAGTCCTTCTAAGGGTCACCTTTTCAGCAAAAATCAGTCTCTCTAAGGGTTGGTTTTTGGAGGTCCCATCCACACATACCCCTCATCTGCAAACCCTAGTGCCCCCCCCCAAAAAAAAATATTATCCTGACTTTTTAGGAAAATGTACAAAATTACTCAAAAAAGTTAAAGCACATCCAAAGGCTTCAAAAATTTTGGATGTTCTTATAAAAAAACGTGTACTTGCGTAGATCTTTGTATCACTACAGCGAACAAAAACTTTTGTGTTCATAAACATTACATTTGACATACAGCCTTTTGCAAGCATAAGCTTTCATGAATCTTTGGGAAAAAAGATTATTCTTACCAAAAATTATCCTAAAAGGAATTCTCATATTATTATTATTATTATAAAAATAGCCCACTGACCATAAATAAGTTGATCTCTGTTTCCAAAAATGTATGTATTTCTTAACAACGTTATACCTATTCTTGAGTTGATTCTTGCCATAATGTTGAGCGATTGATTTAACAATTTCATCATTTGAATTCTTAAAAAGAGAGCGAGAAAAATCATAAGATTGTCAGAAAAAGCTAAGGAGTGAAGATAGTAAAAGGTATTGCTGCGTTTATTCTTTTTTTTCATTCTTCTGTAAATATTAATTTTTAAGGCTTTGGTCTTTGTTAAAGATATTAAATCTTATGATGGAGAAAAATAACAAAATAAGTTCTTAAAATTTATACTGCCTACTTCAGGATTGGGTGAAAGTTGTTTTTTTCTTTCGAATAAAGATTATGCAAAAATTTATGGGACGATGACCAAGTTGTCTGAGGCAAAAGCATGGACCCTGTGAAAACAATCCAAAGACTGTCTAAAAGTCGTAGATTAATGGGCTATCCATGTAAAATATCAATATTATCTATCTAGAGGGTAGGAGATACATAAAATGATATCCTATATGATTATATAAATCACCACAGCGTATTCCCAAAACATATAACCAAAGGATCTTACTTTTCAACAACCAGTCTCACGTACTGCCTTTCTTTAATTATTTGAACGGGAAACACACGAACATTATGTTCACGAAAGAGGAAGAGTCAACGACTGATGAGAGTTTTCCCTTTCTAGATGCAAAAATCATGAAGCTAGGAGGGAAATTTGCCACTAGCACATATTACACAACCTACCCACACTGGCCTTTACACTAATTGGTACAGTTTCACCCCTAGAAAGTACAAACTCAATTTGGTCAAGAATCTTCTTAATAGAGCCTGGAAAATCTGCTCTAATGAAGAACTTTTCAAGAAAGATTGGGATGTGATAAAAGGGAACCTTTTGAAGAACAAGTTTCCTGAAAAACTTTTGAAGTCGTTAGCAGATAGTTTTGTTAAGAAGATGAACTCTGTACAATATGAGACCGTTGTCATGACGTTCAAAGAAGAAGTTTCTTTTACTTTACCCATTTCTGGGAACTCGTCTGAGTCTTAAAGAACGTCATTGGCCGGTTTAGGTTCATACCCGCCAAATTGACCTAAAGGTCAAATTTGCATACTCTTCGGATTGCACATTTTTTATTTCAAAGATAAATACCTTTAAGGTTTCGAGCTTGGATTGTGTAGGAAGCCTGCACAATTGCAATTCTTTACGGGGTAAGACCAAAAGACATGTCGCACCAGATACAAAGAACATTGTACCCGAGAACCCTCCGCGGTTACAACTCACTAATGACTGAAATCATGATTTTCCATTAGTCAAAAATTTTTACATAATAGTAATTATCGATCGATGAAGGCTTTATAGAAAAAAACGCTGATCATAAGGGGAGCTCAAAGGCTTGAATGAGCATGTCTCTTCATTCCCCCTTGAGCTCTTTTAAGATGTATGCATTCCTTTGTGAAATTTAACAACTTTACCTGGTAGTAATTTTTAATTTTGTGATTTTTTGAATGTTGTAAATTGAAATTCGTTTTGAATTTTTTTTACTATACTTGTGATCATGGTGCAAAGAAGATACTGAAACGTCAAATAATGAATAAAATTAAATTTTTAGTTTTCACTTTTTTTATCAAAGGAACACCGAATGAAAATGCATTTTCAAAGACCCAAAACAAGTAGGAAGCAGAACCAAACTGGAAAGAAACTAATCGCTTCAATTACACAAGTAAATTATGACATGTTTCAAAAAGCCATATATAAGGTAAAAATCAAAAGGTACAAAATAAGGTACAAAATCAGGAATACCTCTACCTGTTATGGGACAAAAATTTCAGGAACTTTTGACAAGTTCTTATGTTATTCAATTCTTATGATGTCATCACTTGTGAGGTTAAAAGCCATTTTTCCTTAATTCCTGGAAAAAGAAAATAAATTATTCTTATAAATAAAATTATCAGATAAAGTCCAGCAAACAATAAATATATTTTTTTCATTTTGACTACCTTATTGGAACTAATTTTTGCGGGAATTTTAGCGTTTATCGTGAAAATTTGAGCCAGTGAAATACAACTTTTTCCAAATTTATCAAAAAATTTGAAAAATCCCTAGGAAAATGAAAGAAATTTGTCTATGAATTTGAATATTAGCTACCGCGAGAATTAGTTCCAATAAGGTATATATAGGTATGACTAAATTGTCTATCTTCAGGTCTAAAATAAAAAATATAAAAACATGTAAACAGTTGAAATTCATATCTACACTCCAATCATTATCATACACACTGATAAACAAAGACATAAATAAAAACTTAACTATTGAAATTTTGTGGTGTTAAGGGATAAGATATCATAAACTTTGATTGTGAAGTTATTTTTATTATTTTTTAGTCATTGCTGAATTATACATCCATATGCTTGTTTCAGTAGAACAGAATAAAATGAAGCGACTGCTTAAGTAGAAATTTTCGTCATCTTTCGTGACTTCATCAGCATATAGCTCAACAAAAAATGATATCCTTTTTATAATGGAAGCTAGAAATTTCACAGAAACGTAAATAATAAAAACAATTTAAAATCTATAACTATGTACAATAAATATCATAAAATTCTATTCGATTGAAATTCCCTAGATACAATAATAAAAATATATTCCTATGAGAATGCATAATAATACCGCAGTAATAATGCAAAAGAAATGGCTAAAATTGAAAAATTAGATATTAAAAGAAAATTCGCAAGGGAAAATGCACGCAGACGTAGATTGAAGTATAAAAAACGAAAAAATCGACTAGAACTCCCTCTGGGTTTTCAGAGAAATAGTCTAAATAATAAAAAACAGAAATCTAATTACATCGGATAAAACAGTGATCACCTAAAGGTATAAAATAGCAAATATGTCTTAAAATACAACCCCCAAAGGGTAGCCCCCTAAGGAGGTCACACACAGTTAAGTGTAGCTAAAGGCGCTTGATTACTGAATACAAATGTAATCATAAAATAAAATAAAATGGAGTTTATTGGGTCACAACTTCACATTCATTAAAGACCATTTTGGGAGAAGTGTTTTTAAGTTGTATTGCCAAACCTCTCCCGTTCACGGTATCTTCAAAATTTCTCCCTGGTCGTAAGGGTAATTCAAAATCAGAAAACCCAGAATGGCCGGGGAGATCAAAATGATTATGAGATGTTGCTGAGAAACATGTCAGTCTTATGCCGTTTATTGCCGGACTTATAGTTTGCAAATCTAGCCCTAAATTGAGTTTACAGTACCGAATACTGAAATCCCACAGTTTTGCAAGTAAAAAGATAGACGACATTAGTGAGCTGCTTCAGATGAATCCTCTAATGTCATAGGTCTTATTGTTGTATCTGCAAACTGAGGTTTTCTTGACAAAAGGACACATTGACAGCGGTTTCCGTCACATCCTCCACTTGAGCGGTTGCCGTCTGAGAAATTTTGCACGAACTAAAAGATTGAGGTTTTTTACCTCGACAAAACCCACTGGGACATCACGGAAAACCTTTTTGATCTTTATCACCTGTAACATGAGTGTGTTTAGGCAAAATTTAAGGTTCTGACCCAGGGGAAACGTGACAGTAAGTGTTAGTTTATATGTTTTCTCACGTTTCTCCTGACGTAAAAGATCCTTGCGCTTTTGTCTACGTGCATCCAGAACCTTAGTTTTAACAAACTTCTGATCATACCCACGTTTAATCGGCCATGTCTCCAGTTCGTTGCAACGTAAGTCGAATTCATGGGGCTTCATGCGATTAAGTCTAAGAGCCTGACTGTATGGAATCGAAGTCTTGGAGTGAATGACATGACAGGACGAAGCATCCAGATACTGGTGAGTATCTGTTGGCTTCACGTAGAGATCAGTAGCTAGTTTATCCCCCTTGCGATAAACCCTTACGTCCAAAACATTGATGGATGTATTAGAGTATTCGAAAGTAAATAAACACTCTTATGGGTTTCATCGCTATTTAAGTGGTCAAAGAAAAGTTTCAGAGATTCTTCATCGTGGTGCCAGAGAAAGAAGATGTCATCGATATATCTCCACCAGACTAAAGGTTTATGATTGTGTGGTGCCGAACCAAGAATCTTTTCTTCAAGATCACTCATGAAGAGAAATGGCATAGTTTGGTCATTTTAGTAC